>NW_026453724.1:0-125871 GCF_943734755.1 Anopheles moucheti
TTAAACTAATTTCGTCCATCCGATACGAACTTCGTACTTTGCTATGTAGTTCTACCAGGAGTGTGTTACCATGCAAAAACTGTCTATTTCAACTAATTTCGTCCATCCGATACGAACTTTGTACTTTGCTATGTAGTTCTACCAGGAGTGAGTTACCATGCAAAAACTGTCTATTTCAACTAATTTTTGTCCATCCGATACGAACTTTGTACTTTGATATGTAGTTCTACCAGGAATGAGTTACCATGCGAAAACTGTCTATTTAAACTAATTTCGTCCATCCGATACGAACTTCGTACTTTGCTATGTAGTTCTACCAGGAGTGTGTTACCATGCAAAAACTGTCTATTTCAACTAATTTCGTCCATCCGATACGAACTTTGTACTTTGCTATGTAGTTCTACCAGGAGTGTGTTACCATGCAAAAACTGTCTATTTCAACTAATTTCGTCCATCCGATACGAACTTTGTACTTTGCTATGTAGTTCTACCAGGAGTGTGTTACCCATGCAAAAAACTGTCTATTTCAACTAATTTTGTCCATCCGATACGAACTTTGTACTTTGCTATGTAGTTCTACCAGGAATGTGTTACCATGCAAAAACTGTCTATTTCAACTAATTTCGTCCATCCGATACGAACTTTGTACTTTGCTATGTAGTTCTACCAGGAGTGTGTTACCATGCAAAAACTGTCTATTTCAACTAATTTTGTCCATCCGATACGAACTTTGTACTTTGCTATGTAGTTCTACCAGGAATGTGTTACCATGCAAAAACTGTCTATTTCAACTAATTTCGTCCATCCGATACGAATTTTTGTACTTTGCTATGTAGTTCTACCAGGAATGTGTTACCATGCAAAAACTGTCTATTTCAACTAATTTCGTCCATCCGATACGAACTTTGTACTTTGCTATGTAGTTCTACCAGGAATGTGTTACCATGCAAAAACTGTCTATTTCAATTAATTTCGTCCATCCGATACGAACTTTGTACTTTGCTATGTAGTTCTACCAGGAATGTGTTACCATGCAAAAACTATCTATTTCAACTAATTTTGTCCATCCGATACGAACTTTGTATTTTGCTATGTAGTTCTACCAGGAGTGTGTTACCATGCAAAAACTGTCTATTTAAACTAATTTCGTCCATCCGATACGAACTTTGTACTTTGCTATGTAGTTCTACCAGGAGTGAGTTACCATGCAAAAACTGTCTATTCCAACTAATTTCGTCCATCCAATACGAACTTTGTACTTTGCTATGTAGTTCTACCAGGAATGTGTTACCATGCAAAAACTGTCTATTTCAACTAATTTCGTCCATCCGATACGAACTTTGTACTTTGCTATGTAGTTCTACCAGGAATGTGTTACCATGCAAAAACTGTCTATTTCAACTAATTTTGTCCATCCGATACGAACTTTGTATTTTGCTATGTAGTTTTACCAGGAATGTGTTACCATGCAAAAACTGTCTATTTCAACTAATTTTGTCCATCCGATACGAACTTTGTACTTTGCTATGTAGTTCTACCAGGAATGTGTTACCATGCAAAAACTGTCTATTCCAACTAATTTCGTCCATCCGATACGAACTTTGTACTTTGCTATGAAGTTCTACCAGGAGTGTGTTACCATGCAAAAACTGTCTATTTCAACTAATTTCGTCCATCCGATACGAATTTTGTACTTTGCTATGTAGTTCTACCAGGAATGTGTTACCATGCAAAAACTGTCTATTTCAACTAATTTCGTCCATCCGATAAGAACTTTGTACTTTGCTATGTAGTTCTACCAGGAATGTGTTACCATGCAAAAACTGTCTATTTCAACTAATTTCGTCCATCTAATACGAACTTTGTACTTTGCTATGTAGTTCTACCAGGAGTGTGTTACCATGCAAAAACTGTCTATTTCAACTAATTTCGTCCATCCGATACGAACTTTGTACTTTGCTATGTAGTTCTACCAGGAATGTGTTACCATGCAAAAACTGTCTATTTCAACTAATTTCGTCCATCCGATACGAACTTTGTACTTTGCTATGTAGTTCTACCAGGAATGTGTTACCATGCAAAAACTGTCTATTTCAACTAATTTTGTCCATCCGATATAAACTTTGTACTTTGCTATGTAGTTCTACCAGGAGTGTGTTACCATGCAAAAACTGTCTATTTCAACTAATTTCGTCCATCCGATATAAACTTTGTACTTTGCTATGTAGTTCTACCAGAGTGTGTTACCATGCAAAAACTGTCTATTTCAACTGATTTTGTCCATCCGATACGAACTTTGTACTTTGCTATGTAGTTCTACCAGGAGTGTGTTACCATGCAAAAACTGTCTATTTCAACTAATTTTGTCCATCCCGATACGAACTTTGTACTTTGCTATGACGTTCCACCAGGAATGTGTTACCATGCATAAACTGTCTATTTCAACTAATTTCGTCCATCCGATACGAACTTTGTACTTTGCTATGTAGTTCTACCAGGAGTGTGTTACCATGCAAAAACTGTCTATTTCAACTAATTTTGTCCATCCGATACGAACTTTGTACTTTGCTATGTAGTTCTACCAGGAATGTGTTACCATGCAAAAACTGTCTATTTCAACTAATTTTGTCCATCCGATACGAACTTTGTACTTTGCTATGTAGTTCTACCAGGAATGTGTTACCATGCAAAAACTGTCTATTTCAACTAATTTCGTCCATCCGATACGAACTTTGTACTTTGCTATGTAGTTCTACCAGGAGTGTGTTACCATGCAAAAACTGTCTATTTCAACTAATTTCGTCCATCCGATACGAACTTTGTACTTTGCTATGTAGTTCTACCAGGAGTGTGTTACCATGCAAAAACTGTCTATTTCAACTAATTTTGTCCATCCGATACGAACTTTGTACTTTGCTATGTAGTTCTACCAGGAATGTGTTACCATGCAAAAACTGTCTATTTCAACTAATTTCGTCCATCCGATACGAACTTTGCGCTTTGCTATGTAGTTCTACCAGGAATGTGTTACCATGCAAAAACTGTCTATTTCAACTAATTTCGTCCATCCGATACGAAACTTTGTACTTTGCTATGTAGTTCTACCAGGAATGTGTTACCATGCAAAAACTGTCTATTTCAACTAATTTCGTCCATCTAATACGAACTTTGTACTTTGCTATGTAGTTCTACAAGGAATGTGTTACCATGCAAAAACTGTCTATTTCAACTAATTTCGTCCATCCGATACGAACTTTGCGCTTTGCTATGTAGTTCTACCAGGAATGTGTTACCATGCAAAAACTGTCTATTTCAACTAATTTCGTCCATCCGATACGAACTTTGTACTTTGCTATGTAGTTCTACCAGGAATGTGTTACCATGCAAAAACTGTCTATTTCAACTAATTTCGTCCATCTAATACGAACTTTGTACTTTGCTATGTAGTTCTACCAGGAATGTGTTACCATGCAAAAACTGTCTATTTCAACTAATTTCGTCCATCCGATACGAACTTTGTACTTTGCTATGTAGTTCTACCAGGAATGTGTTACCATGCAAAAACTGTCTATTTCAACTAATTTCGTCCATCCGATACGAACTTTGTACTTTGCTATGTAGTTCTACCAGGAATGTGTTACCATGCAAAAACTGTCTATTTCAACTAATTTCGTCCATCCGATATAAACTTTGTACTTTGCTATGTAGTTCTACCAGGAGTGTGTTACCATGCAAAAACTGTCTATTTCAACTAATTTCGTCCATCCGATATAAACTTTGTACTTTGCTATGTAGTTCTACCAGGAGTGTGTTACCATGCAAAAACTGTCTATTTCAACTAATTTTGTCCATCCGATACGAACTTTGTACTTTGCTATGTAGTTCTACCAGGAGTGTGTTACCATGCAAAAACTGTCTATTTCAACTAATTTTGTCCATCCGATACGACTTTTGTACTTTGCTATGTAGTTCTACCAGGAGTGTGTTACCATGCAAAAACTGTCTATTTCAACTAATTTTGTCCATCCGATACGAACTTTGTACTTTGCTATGTAGTTCTACCAGGAGTGTGTTACCATGCAAAAACTGTCTATTTCAACTAATTTTGTCCATCCGATACGAACTTTGTACTTTGCTATGTAGTTCTACCAGGAGTGTGTTACCATGCAAAAACTGTCTATTTCAACTAATTTCGTCCATCCGATATAAACTTTGTACTTTGCTATGTAGTTCTACCAGGAATGTGTTACCATGCAAAAACTGTCTATTTCAACTAATTTCGTCCATCCGATACGAACTTTGTACTTTGCTATGTAGTTCTACCAGGAATGTGTTACCATGCAAAAACTGTCTATTTCAACTAATCTCGTCCATCCGATACGAACTTTGTACTTTGCTATGTAGTTCTACCAGGAATGTGTTACCATGCAAAAACTGTCTATTTCAACTAATTTCGTCCATCCGATACGAACTTTGCGCTTTGCTATGTAGTTCTACCAGGAATGTGTTACCATGCAAAAACTGTCTATTTCAACTAATTTCGTCCATCCGATACGAACTTTGTACTTTGCTATGTAGTTCTACCAGGAATGTGTTACCATGCAAAAACTGTCTATTTCAACTAATTTCGTCCATCTAATACGAACTTTGTACTTTGCTATGTAGTTCTACAAGGAATGTGTTACCATGCAAAAACTGTCTATTTCAACTAATTTCGTCCATCCGATACGAACTTTGCGCTTTGCTATGTAGTTCTACCAGGAATGTGTTACCATGCAAAAACTGTCTATTTCAACTAATTTCGTCCATCCGATACGAACTTTGTACTTTGCTATGTAGTTCTACCAGGAATGTGTTACCATGCAAAAACTGTCTATTTCAACTAATTTCGTCCATCTAATACGAACTTTGTACTTTGCTATGTAGTTCTACCAGGAATGTGTTACCATGCAAAAACTGTCTATTTCAACTAATTTCGTCCATCCGATACGAACTTTGTACTTTGCTATGTAGTTCTACCAGGAGTGTGTTACCATGCAAAAACTGTCTATTTCAACTAATTTCGTCCATCCGATATAAACTTTGTACTTTGCTATGTAGTTCTACCAGGAGTGTGTTACCATGCAAAAACTGTCTATTTCAACTAATTTTGTCCATCCGATACGAACTTTGTACTTTGCTATGTAGTTCTACCAGGAGTGTGTTACCATGCAAAAACTGTCTATTTCAACTAATTTCGTCCATCCGATACGAACTTTGTACTTTGATATGTAGTTCTACCAGGAATGTGTTACCATGCAAAAACTGTCTATTTCAACTAATTTCGTCCATCCGATACGAACTTTGTACTTTGATATGTAGTTCTACCAGGAATGTGTAACCATGCAAAAACTGTCTATTTCAACTAATTTCGTCCATCCGATACGAACTTTGTACTTTGCTATGTAGTTCTACCAGGAATGTGTTACCATGCAAAAACTGTCTATTTCAACTAATTTTGTCCATCCGATATAAACTTTGTACTTTG
Source organism: Anopheles moucheti (assembly GCF_943734755.1). Taxonomy (NCBI): domain Eukaryota; kingdom Metazoa; phylum Arthropoda; class Insecta; order Diptera; family Culicidae; genus Anopheles; species Anopheles moucheti. The sequence continues at coordinate 5,528 of NW_026453724.1, forward strand.
CTATGTAGTTCTACCAGGAGTGTGTTACCATGCAAAAACTGTCTATTTAAACTAATTTTGTCCATCCGATACGAACTTTGTACTTTGCTATGTAGTTCTACCAGGAATGTGTTACCATGCAAAAACTGTCTATTTCAACTAATTTCGTCCATCCGATACGAACTTTGTACTTTGCTATGTAGTTCTACCAGGAATGTGTTACCATGCAAAAACTGTCTATTTCAACTAATTTCGTCCATCCGATACGAACTTTGTACTTTGCTATGTAGTTCTACCAGGAGTGTGTTACCATGCAAAAACTGTCTATTTCAACTAATTTTGTCCATCCGATACGAACTTTGTACTTTGCTATGACGTTCCACCAGGAATGAGTTACCATGCATAAACTGTCTATTTCAACTAATTTCGTCCATCCGATACGAACTTTGTACTTTGCTATGTAGTTCTACCAGGAATGTGTTACCATGCAAAAACTGTCTATTTCAACTAATTTCGTCCATCTGATACGAACTTTGTACTTTGCTATGTAGTTCTACCAGGAATGTGTTACCATGCAAAAACTGTCTATTTCAACTAATTTCGTCCATCCGATATAAACTTTGTACTTTGCTATGTAGTTCTACCAGGAATGTGTTACCATGCAAAAACTGTCTATTTCAACTAATTTCGTCCATCCGATACGAACTTTGTACTTTGCTATGTAGTTCTACCAGGAGTGTGTTACCATGCAAAAACTGTCTATTTCAACTAATTTTGTCCATCCGATACGAACTTTGTACTTTGCTATGTAGTTCTACCAGGAATGTGTTACCATGCATAAACTGTCTATTTCAACTAATTTCGTCCATCCGATACGAACTTTGTACTTTGCTATGTAGTTCTACCAGGAGTGTGTTACCATGCAAAAACTGTCTATTTCAACTAATTTTGTCCATCCGATACGAACTTTGTACTTTGCTATGACGTTCCACCAGGAATGTGTTACCATGCATAAACTGTCTATTTCAACTAATTTCGTCCATCCGATACGAACTTTGTACTTTGCTATGTAGTTCTACCAGGAGTGTGTTACCATGCAAAAACTGTCTATTTCAACTAATTTCGTCCATCCGATACGAACTTTGTACTTTGCTATGTAGTTCTACCAGGAGTGTGTTACCATGCAAAAACTGTCTATTTCAACTAATTTTGTCCATCCGATACGAACTTTGTACTTTGCTATGTAGTTCTACCAGGAATGTGTTACCATGCAAAAACTGTCTATTTCAACTAATTTCGTCCATCCGATACGAACTTTGCGCTTTGCTATGTAGTTCTACCAGGAATGTGTTACCATGCAAAAACTGTCTATTTCAACTAATTTCGTCCATCCGATACGAACTTTGTACTTTGCTATGTAGTTCTACCAGGAATGTGTTACCATGCAAAAACTGTCTATTTCAACTAATTTTGTCCATCTAATACGAACTTTGTACTTTGCTATGTAGTTCTACAAGGAATGTGTTACCATGCAAAAACTGTCTATTTCAACTAATTTCGTCCATCCGATACGAACTTTGCGCTTTGCTATGTAGTTCTACCAGGAATGTGTTACCATGCAAAAACTGTCTATTTCAACTAATTTCGTCCATCCGATACGAACTTTGTACTTTGCTATGTAGTTCTACCAGGAATGTGTTACCATGCAAAAACTGTCTATTTCAACTAATTTCGTCCATCTAATACGAACTTTGTACTTTGCTATGTAGTTCTACCAGGAATGTGTTACCATGCAAAAACTGTCTATTTCAACTAATTTCGTCCATCCGATACGAACTTTGTACTTTGCTATGTAGTTCTACCAGGAATGTGTTACCATGCAAAAACTGTCTATTTCAACTAATTTCGTCCATCCGATACGAACTTTGTACTTTGCTATGTAGTTCTACCAGGAATGTGTTACCATGCAAAAACTGTCTATTTCAACTAATTTCGTCCATCCGATATAAACTTTGTACTTTGCTATGTAGTTCTACCAGGAGTGTGTTACCATGCAAAAACTGTCTATTTCAACTAATTTTGTCCATCCGATACGAACTTTGTACTTTGCTATGTAGTTCTACCAGGAGTGTGTTACCATGCAAAAACTGTCTATTTCAACTAATTTTGTCCATCCGATACGACTTTTGTACTTTGCTATGTAGTTCTACCAGGAGTGTGTTACCATGCAAAAACTGTCTATTTCAACTAATTTTGTCCATCCGATACGAACTTTGTACTTTGCTATGTAGTTCTACCAGGAGTGTGTTACCATGCAAAAACTGTCTATTTCAACTAATTTCGTCCATCCGATATAAACTTTGTACTTTGCTATGTAGTTCTACCAGGAATGTGTTACCATGCAAAAACTGTCTATTTCAACTAATTTCGTCCATCCGATACGAACTTTGTACTTTGCTATGTAGTTCTACCAGGAATGTGTTACCATGCAAAAACTGTCTATTTCAACTAATTTCGTCCATCCGATACGAACTTTGTACTTTGCTATGTAGTTCTACCAGGAATGTGTTACCATGCAAAAACTGTCTATTTCAACTAATTTCGTCCATCCGATACGAACTTTGCGCTTTGCTATGTAGTTCTACCAGGAATGTGTTACCATGCAAAAACTGTCTATTTCAACTAATTTCGTCCATCCGATACGAACTTTGTACTTTGCTATGTAGTTCTACCAGGAATGTGTTACCATGCAAAAACTGTCTATTTCAACTAATTTCGTCCATCTAATACGAACTTTGTACTTTGCTATGTAGTTCTACAAGGAATGTGTTACCATGCAAAAACTGTCTATTTCAACTAATTTCGTCCATCCGATACGAACTTTGCGCTTTGCTATGTAGTTCTACCAGGAATGTGTTACCATGCAAAAACTGTCTATTTCAACTAATTTCGTCCATCCGATACGAACTTTGTACTTTGCTATGTAGTTCTACCAGGAATGTGTTACCATGCAAAAACTGTCTATTTCAACTAATTTCGTCCATCTAATACGAACTTTGTACTTTGCTATGTAGTTCTACCAGGAATGTGTTACCATGCAAAAACTGTCTATTTCAACTAATTTCGTCCATCCGATACGAACTTTGTACTTTGCTATGTAGTTCTACCAGGAGTGTGTTACCATGCAAAAACTGTCTATTTCAACTAATTTCGTCCATCCGATATAAACTTTGTACTTTGCTATGTAGTTCTACCAGGAGTGTGTTACCATGCAAAAACTGTCTATTTCAACTAATTTTGTCCATCCGATACGAACTTTGTACTTTGCTATGTAGTTCTACCAGGAGTGTGTTACCATGCAAAAACTGTCTATTTCAACTAATTTCGTCCATCCGATACGAACTTTGTACTTTGATATGTAGTTCTACCAGGAATGTGTTACCATGCAAAAACTGTCTATTTCAACTAATTTCGTCCATCCGATACGAACTTTGTACTTTGATATGTAGTTCTACCAGGAATGTGTAACCATGCAAAAACTGTCTATTTCAACTAATTTCGTCCATCCGATACGAACTTTGTACTTTGCTATGTAGTTCTACCAGGAATGTGTTACCATGCAAAAACTGTCTATTTCAACTAATTTTGTCCATCCGATATAAACTTTGTACTTTGCTATGTAGTTCTACCAGGAGTGTGTTACCATGCAAAAACTGTCTATTTAAACTAATTTTGTCCATCCGATACGAACTTTGTACTTTGCTATGTAGTTCTACCAGGAATGTGTTACCATGCAAAAACTGTCTATTTCAACTAATTTCGTCCATCCGATACGAACTTTGTACTTTGCTATGTAGTTCTACCAGGAATGTGTTACCATGCAAAAACTGTCTATTTCAACTAATTTCGTCCATCCGATACGAACTTTGTACTTTGCTATGTAGTTCTACCAGGAGTGTGTTACCATGCAAAAACTGTCTATTTCAACTAATTTCGTCCATCCGATATAAACTTTGTACTTTGCTATGTAGTTCTACCAGGAGTGTGTTACCATGCAAAAACTGTCTATTTCAACTAATTTTGTCCATCCGATACGAACTTTGTACTTTGCTATGTAGTTCTACCAGGAGTGTGTTACCATGCAAAAACTGTCTATTTCAACTAATTTTGTCCATCCGATACGAACTTTGTACTTTGCTATGACGTTCCACCAGGAATGAGTTACCATGCATAAACTGTCTATTTCAACTAATTTCGTCCATCCGATACGAACTTTGTACTTTGCTATGTAGTTCTACCAGGAATGTGTTACCATGCAAAAACTGTCTATTTCAACTAATTTCGTCCATCTGATACGAACTTTGTACTTTGCTATGTAGTTCTACCAGGAATGTGTTACCATGCAAAAACTGTCTATTTCAACTAATTTCGTCCATCCGATACGAACTTTGTACTTTGCTATGTAGTTCTACCAGGAATGGGTTACCATGCAAAAACTGTCTATTTCAACTAATTTCGTCCATCCGATACGAACGTTGTACTTTGCTATGTAGTTCTACCAGGAATGTGTTACCATGCAAAAACTGTCTATTTCAACTAATTTCGTCCATCTAATACGAACTTTGTACTTTGCTATGTAGTTCTACCAGGAATGTGTTACCATGCAAAAACTGTCTATTTCAACTAATTTCGTCCATCCGATACGAACTTTGTACTTTGCTATGTAGTTCTACCAGGAATGTGTTACCATGCAAAAACTGTCTATTTCAACTAATTTCGTCCATCCGATATAAACTTTGTACTTTGCTATGTAGTTCTACCAGGAGTGTGTTACCATGCAAAAACTGTCTATTTCAACTAATTTCGTCCATCCGATATAAACTTTGTACTTTGCTATGTAGTTCTACCAGGAGTGTGTTACCATGCAAAAACTGTCTATTTCAACTAATTTTGTCCATCCGATACGAACTTTGTACTTTGCTATGTAGTTCTACCAGGAATGTGTTACCATACAAAAACTGTCTATTTCAACTAATTTCGTCCATCCGATACGAACTTTGTACTTTGCTATGTAGTTCTACCAGGAATGTGTTACCATGCAAAAACTGTCTATTTCAACTAATTTCGTCCATCCGAAACGAACTTTGTACTTTGCTATGTAGTTCTACCAGGAATGTGTTACCATGCATAAACTGTCTATTTCAACTAATTTTGTCCATCCGATACGAACTTTGTACTTTGCTATGTAGTTCTACCAGGAATGTGTTACCATGCAAAAACTGTCTATTTCAACTAATTTCGTCCATCCGATACGAACTTTGTACTTTGCTATGTAGTTCTACCAGGAATGTGTTACCATGCAAAAACTGTCTATTTCAACTAATTTCGTCCATCCGATACGAACTTTGTACTTTGCTATGTAGTTCTACCAGGAGTGTGTTACCATGCAAAAACTGTCTATTTCAACTAATTTCGTCCATCCGATACGAACTTTGTACTTTGCTATGTAGTTCTACCAGGAGTGTGTTACCATGCAAAAACTGTCTATTTCAACTAATTTTGTCCATCCGATACGAACTTTGTACTTTGCTATGACGTTCCACCAGGAATGTGTTACCATGCATAAACTGTCTATTTCAACTAATTTCGTCCATCCGATACGAACTTTGTACTTTGCTATGTAGTTCTACCAGGAGTATGTTACCATGCAAAAACTGTCTATTTCAACTAATTTCGTCCATCCGATACGAACTTTGTACTTTGCTATCTAGTTCTACCAGGAATGTGTTACCATGCAAAAACTGTCTATTTCAACTAATTTTGTCCATCCGATACGAACTTTGTACTTTATTATGACGTTCCACCAGGAATGTGTTACCATGCATAAACTGTCTATTTCAACTAATTTCGTCCATCCGATACGAACTTTGTACTTTGCTATGTAGTTCTACCAGGAATGTGTTACCATGCAAAAACTGTCTATTTCAACTAATTTCGTCCATCCGGTACGAACTTTGTACTTTGCTATGTAGTTCTACCAGGAATGTGTTACCATGCAAAAACTGTCTATTTCAACTAATTTTGTCCATCCGATACGAACTTTGTACTTTGCTATGTAGTTCTACCAGGAATGTGTTACCATGCAAAAACTGTCTATTTCAACTAATTTCGTCCATCCGATACGAACTTTGTACTTTGCTATGTAGTTCTACCAGGAATATGTTACCATGCAAAAACTGTCTATTTCAACTAATTTTGTCTGTCCGATACGAACTTTGTACTTTGCTATGTAGTTCTACCAGGAGTGTGTTACCATGCAAAAACTGTCTATTTCAACTAATTTCGTCCATCCGATACGAACTTTGTACTTTGCTATGTAGTTCTACCAGGAATGTGTTACCATGCAAAAACTGTCTATTTCAACTAATTTCGTCCATCCGATACGAACTATGTACTTTGCAATGTTCTACCAGGAATGAGTTACCATGCAAAAACTGTCCATTTCAACTAAATTCGTCCATCCGATACGAACGTTGTACTTTGCTATGTAGTTCTACCAGGAATGTGTTACCATGCAAAAACTGTCTATTTCAACTAATTTTGTCCATCCGATACAAACTTTGTACTTTGCTATGTAGTTCTACCAGGAGTGTGTTACCATGCAAAAACTGTCTATTTCAACTAATTTCGTCCATCCAATATAAATTTTGTACTTTGCTATGTAGTTCTACCAGGAGTGTGTTACCATGCAAAAACTGTCTATTTCAACTAATTTTGTCCATCCGATACGAACTTTGTACTTTGCTATGTAGTTCTACCAGGAATGTGTTACCATGCAAAAACTGTCTATTTCAACTAATTTTGTCCATCCGATACGAACTTTGTACTTTGCTATGTAGTTCTACCAGGAATGTGTTACCATGCAAAAACTGTCTATTTCAACTAAATTCGTCCATCCGATACGAACTTTGTACTTTGCTATGTAGTTCTACCAGGAATGAGTTACCATGCAAAAACTGTCTATTTCAACTAATTTCGTCCATCCGATACGAACTTTGTACTTTGCTATGTAGTTCTACCAGGAATGTGTTACCATGCAAAAACTATCTATTTCAACTAATTTCGTCCATCCGATACGAACTTTGTACTTTGCTATGTAGTTCTACCAGGAATGTGTTACCATGCAAAAACTGTCTATTTCAACTAATTTCGTCCATCCGATATGAACTTTGTACTTTGCTATGCAGTTCTAACAGGAATGTGTTACCATGCAAAAACTGTCTATTTCAACTAATTTCGTCCATCCGATACGAACTTTGTACTTTGCTATGTAGTTCTACCAGGAATGTGTTACCATGCAAAAACTATCTATTTCAACTAATTTCGTCCATCCGATACGAACTTTGTACTTTGCTATGTAGTTCTACCAGGAATGTGTTACCATGCAAAAACTGTCTATTTCAACTAATTTCGTCCATCCGATATGAACTTTGTACTTTGCTATGCAGTTCTAACAGGAATGTGTTACCATGCAAAAACTGTCTATTTCAACTAATTTCGTCCATCCGATACGAACTTTGTACTTTGTTATGTAGTTCTACCAGGAGTGTGTTACCATGCAAAAACTGTCTATTTCAACTAATTTTGTCCATCCGATACGAACTTTGTACTTTGCTATGTAGTTCTACCAGGAATGTGTTACCATGCAAAAACTGTCTATTTCAACTAATTTTGTCCATCCGATACGAACTTTGTACTTTGCTATGTAGTTCTACCAGGAATGTGTTACCATGCAAAAACTGTCTATTTCAACTAAATTCGTCCATCCGATACGAACTTTGTACTTTGCTATGTAGTTCTACCAGGAATGAGTTACCATGCAAAAACTGTCTATTTCAACTAATTTCGTCCATCCGATACGAACTTTGTACTTTGCTATGTAGTTCTACCAGGAATGTGTTACCATGCAAAAACTATCTATTTCAACTAATTTCGTCCATCCGATATGAACTTTGTACTTTGCTATGCAGTTCTAACAGGAATGTGTTACCATGCAAAAACTGTCTATTTCAACTAATTTCGTCCATCCGATACGAACTTTGTACTTTGTTATGTAGTTCTACCAGGAGTGTGTTACCATGCAAAAACTGTCTATTTCAACTAATTTCGTCCATCCGATACGAACTTTGTACTTTGCTATGTAGTTCTACCAGGAATGTGTTACCATGCAAAAACTGTCTATTTCAACTAATTTCGTCCATCCGATACGAACTTTGTACTTTGCTATGAAGTTCTACCAGGAGTGTGTTACCATGCAAAAACTGTCTATTTCAACTAATTTCGTCCATCCGATATGAACTTTGTACTTTGCTATGTAGTTCTACCAGGAATGTGTTACCATGCAAAAACTGTCTATTTCAACTAATTTCGTCCATCCGATATGAACTTTGTACTTTGCTATGCAGTTCTACCAGGAATGTGTTACCATGCAAAAACTGTCTATTTCAACTAATTTCGTCCATCCGATACGAACTTTGTACTTTGCTATGTAGTTCTACCAGGAATGTGTTACCATGCAAAAACTGTCTATTTGAAGTAATTTCGTCCATCCGATACGAACTTTGTACTTTGCTATGTAGTTCTACCAGGAATGTGTTACCATGCAAAAACTGTCTATTTCAACTAATGTCGTCCATCCGATACGAACTTTGTACTTTGCTATGTAGTTCTACCAGGAGTGAGTTACCATGCAAAAACTGTCTTTTTCAACTAATTTCGTCCATCCAATACGAACTTTGTACTTTGCTATGTAGTTCTACCAGGAATGTGTTACCATGCAAAAACTGTCTATTTCAACTAATTTTGTCCATCCGATACGAACTTTGTACTTTGCTATGTAGTTCTACCAGGAGTGTGTTACCATGCAAAACCTGTCTATTTCAACTAATTTTGTCCATCCGATACGAACTTTGTACTTTGCTATGAAGTTCTACCAGGAGTGTGTTACCATGCAAAACCTGTCTATTTCAACTAATTTTGTCCATCCGATACGAACTTTGTACTTTGCTATGTAGTTCTACCAGGAGTGTGTTACCATGCAAAAACTGTCTATTTCAACTAATTTTGTCCATCCGATACGAACTTTGTACTTTGCTATGTAGTTCTACCAGGAGTGTGTTACCATGCAAAAACTGTCTATTTCAACTAATTTTGTCCATCCGATACGAACTTTGTACTTTGCTATGTAGTTCTACCAGGAGTGTGTTACCATGCAAAACCTGTCTATTTCAACTAATTTTGTCCATCCGATACGAACTTTGTACTTTGCTATGAAGTTCTACCAGGAGTGTGTTACCATGCAAAACCTGTCTATTTCAACTAATTTTTTCCATCCGATACGAACTTTGTACTTTGCTATGTAGTTCTACCAGGAGTGTGTTACCATGCAGAAACTGTCTATTTCAACTAATTTTGTCCATCCGATACGAACTTTGTACTTTGCTATGTAGGTCTACCAGGAGTGTGTTACCATGCAAAAACTGTCTATTTCAACTAATTTCGTCCATCCGATATGAACTTTGTACTTTGCTATGTAGCTCTACCAGGAGTGTGTTACCATGCAAAAACTGTCTATTTCAACTAATTTTGTCCATCCGATACGAACTTTGTACTTTGCTATGTAGTTCTACCAGGAGTGTGTTACCATGCAAAACCTGTCTATTTCAACTAATTTTGTCCATCCGATACGAACTTTGTACTTTGCTATGAAGTTCTACCAGGAATGTGTTACCATGCAAAAACTGTCTATTTCAACTAATTTTGTCCATCCGATACGAACTTTGTACTTTGCTATGTAGTTCTACCAGGGGTGTGTTACCATGCAAAAACTGTCTATTTCAACTAATTTTGTCCATCCGATACGAACTTTGTACTTTGCTATGTAGTTCTACCAGGAGTGTGTTACCATGCAAAAACTGTCTATTTCAACTAATTTTGTCCATCCGATACGAACTTTGTACTTTGCTATGTAGTTCTACCAGGAATGTGTTACCATGCAAAAACTGTCTATTTCAACTAATTTCGTCCATCCGATACGAACTTTGTACTTTGCTATGTAGTTCTACCAGGAGTGTGTTACCATGCAAAAACTGTCTATTTCAACTAATTTCGTCCATCCGATACGAACTTTGTACTTTGCTATGTAGTTCTACCAGGAGTGTGTTACCATGCAAAAACTGTCTATTTCAACTAATTTTGTCCATCCGATACGAACTTTGTACTTTGCTATGTAGTTCTACCAGGAGTGTGTTACCATGCAAAAACTGTCTATTTCAACTAATTTCGTCCATCCGATACGAACTTTGTACTTTGCTATGTAGTTCTACCAGGAGTGTGTTACCATGCAAAAACTGTCTATTTCAACTAATTTCGTCCATCCGATACGAACTTTGTACTTTGCTATGTAGTTCTACCAGGAGTGTGTTACCATGCAAAACCTGTCTATTTCAACTAATTTCGTCCATCCGATACGAACTTTGTACTTTGCTATGTAGTTTTACCAGGAATGTGTTACCATGCAAAAACTGTCTATTTCAACTAATTTCGTCCATCCGATACGAACTTTGTACTTTGCTATGTAGTTCTACCAGGAATGTGATACCATGCAAAAACTGTCTATTTCAACTAAATTCGTCCATCCGATACGAACTTTGTACTTTGCTATGTAGTTCTACCAGGAATGTGTTACCATGCAAAAACTGTCTATTTCAACTAATTTCGTCCATCCGATACGAACTTTGTACTTTGCTATGTAGTTCTACCAGGAGTGAGTTACCATGCAAAAACTGTCTTTTTCAACTGATTTCGTCCATCCGATACGAACTTTGTACTTTGCTATGTAGTTCTACCAGGAATGTGTTACCATGCAAAAACTGTCTATTTCAACTAATTTCGTCCATCCGATACGAACTTTGTACTTTGCTATGTAGTTCTACCAGGAATGTGTTACCATGCAAAAACTGTCTATTTCAACTAATTTCGTCCATCCGATACGAAGTTTGTACTTTGCTATGTAGTTCTACCAGGAATGTGTTACCATGCAAAAACTGTCTATTTCAACTAATTTCGTCCATCCAATACGAACTTTGTACTTTGCTATGTAGTTCTACCAGGAGTGTGTTACCATGCAAAAACTGTCTATTTCAACTAATTTCGTCCATCCGATACGAAGTTTGTACTTTGCTATGTAGTTCTACCAGGAATGTGTTACCATGCAAAACCTGTCTATTTCAACCAATTTTGTCCATCCGATACGAACTTTGTACTTTGCTATGAAGTTCTACCAGGAGTGTGCTACCATGCAAAACCTGTCTATTTCAACTAATTTTGTCCATCCGATACGAACTTTGTACTTTGCTATGTAGTTCTACCAGGAGTGTGTTACCATGCAAAAACTGTCTATTTCAACTAATTTTGTCCATCCGATACGAACTTTGTACTTTGCTATGTAGTTCTACCAGGAATGTGTTACCATGCAAAAACTGTCTATTTCAACTTATTTCGTCAATCTGATACGAACTTTGTACTTTGCTATGTAGTTCTACCAGGAGTGTGTTACCATGCAAAAACTGTCTTTTTCAACTTATTTTGTCCATCTGATACGAACTTTGTACTTTGCTATGTAGTTCTACCAGGAGTGTGTTACCATGCAAAACCTGTCTATTTCAACTAATTTCGTCCATCCGATACGAACTTTGTACTTTGCTATGTAGTTCTACCAGGAGTGTGTTACCATGCAAAAACTGTCTATTTCAACTAATTTTGTCCATCCGATACGAACTTTGTACTTTGCTATGTAGTTCTACCAGGAGTGTGTTACCATGCAAAAACTGCCTATTTCAACTAATTTTGTCCATCCGATACGAACTTTGTACTTTGCTATGTAGTTCTACCAAGAATGTGTTACCATGCAAAAACTGTCTATTTCAACTAATTTCGTCCATCCGATACGAACTTTGTACTTTGCTATGTAGTTCTACCAGGAATGTGTTACCATGCAAAAACTGTCTATTTCAACTAATTTTGTCCATCCGATACGAACTTTGTACTTTGCTATGTAGTTCTACCAGGAATGTGTTACCATGCAAAAACTGTCTATTTCAACTAATTTTGTCCATCCGATACGAACTTTGTACTTTGCTATGAAGTTCTACCAGGATTGTGTTACCATGCAAAAACTGTCTATTTCAACTAATTTTGTCCATCCGAAACGAACTTTGTACTTTGCTATGTAGTTCTATCAGGAATGTGTTACCATGCAAAAACTGTCTTTTTCAATTTATTTTGTCCATCTGATACGAACTTTGTACTTTGCTATGTAGTTCTACCAGGAGTGTGTTACCATGCAAAACCTGTCTATTTCAACTAATTTCGTCCATCCGATACGAACTTTGTACTTTGCTATGTAGTTCTACCCGGTGTGTGTTACCATGCAAAAACTGTCTATTTCAACTAATTTTGTCCATCCGATACGAACTTTGTACTTTGCTATGTAGTTCTACCAGGAGTGTGTTACCATGCAAAAACTGTCTACTTCAACTAATTTTGTCCATCCGATACGAACTTTGTACTTTGCTATGAAGTTCTACCAGGAATGTGTTACCATGCAAAAACTGTCTATTTCAACTAATTTTGTCCATCCGATACGAACTTTGTACTTTGCTATGTACTTCTACCAGGAGTGTGTTACCATGCAAAAACTGTCTTTTTCAACTTATTTTGTCCATCTGATACGAACTTTGTACTTTGCTATGTAGTTCTACCAGGAGTGTGTTACCATGCAAAAACTGTCTATTTCAACTAATTTTGTCCATCCGATACGAACTTTGTACTTTGCTATGTAGTTCTACCAGGAATGTGTTACCAGGCAAAAACTGTCTATTTCAACTAATTTCGTCCATCCGATACGAACTTTAAACTTTGCTATGTAGTTCTACCAGGAGTGTGTTACCATGCAAAAACTGTCTATTTCAACTAATTTCGTCCATCCGATACGAACTTTGTACTTTGCTATGTAGTTCAACCAGGAGTGTGTTACCATGCAAAAACTATCTATTTTAACTAATTTTGTCCATCCGATACGAACTTTTTACTTTGCTATGTAGTTCTACCAGGAGTGTGTTACCATGCAAAACATGTCTATTTCAACTAATTTTGTCCATCCGATACGAACTTTGTACTTTGCTATGTAGTTCTACCAGGAGTGTGTTACCATGCAAAAACTGTCTATTTCAACAAATTTCGTCCATCCGATACGAACTTTGTACTTTGCTATGTAGTTCTACCAGGAGTGTGTTACCATGCATAAACTGTCTATTTCAACTTATTTTGTCCATCCAATACGAACTTTGTACTTTGCTATGTAGTTCTACCAGGAGTGTGTTACCATGCAAAAACTGTCTATTTCAACTAATTTTGTCCATCCGATACGAACTTTGTACTTTGCTATGAAGTTCTACCAGGAATGTGTTACCATGCAAAAACTGTCTATTTCAACTAATTTCGTCCATCCGATACGAACTTTGTACTTTGCTATGTAGTTCTACCAGGAATGTGTTACCATGCAAAAACTGTCTATTTCAACTAATTTCGTCCATCCGATACGGACTTTGTACTTTGCTATGAAGTTCTACCAGGAATGTGTTACCATGCAAAAACTGTCTATTTCAACTAATTTCGTCCATCCGATACGAACTTTGTACTTCGCTATGTAGTTCTACCAGGAGTGTGTTACCATGCGAAAACTGTCTATTTCAACTAATTTCGTCCATCCGATACGAACTTTGTACTTTGCTATGTAGTTCTACCAGGAATGTGTTACCATGCAAAAACTGTCTATTTCAACTAATTTCGTCCATCTGATACGAACTTTGTACTTTGCTATGTAGTTCTACCAGGAATGTGTTACCATGCAAAAACTGTCTTTTTCAACTTATTTTGTCCATCCGATACGAACTTTGTACTTTGCTATGTAGTTCTACCAGGAGTGTGTTACCATGCAAAAACTGTCTATTTCAACTAATTTCGTCCATCCGATACGAACTTTGTACTTTGCTATGTAGTTCTACCAGGAGTGTGTTACCATGCAAAAACTGTCTATTTCAACTAATTTCGTCCATCCGATACGAACTTTGTACTTTGCTATGTAGTTCTACCAGGAATGTGTTACCATGCAAAAACTGTCTATTTCAACTTATTTTGTCCATCCGATACGAACTTTGTACTTTGCTATGTAGTTCTACCAGGAATGTGTTACCATGCAAAAACTGTCTTTTTCAACTTATTTTGTCCATCCGATACGAACTTTGTACTTTGCTATGTAGTTCTAACAGGAATGTGTTACCATGCAAAAATTGTCTATTTCAACTAATTTCGTCCATCCGATACGAACTTTGTACTTTGCTATGTAGTTCTACCAGGAATGTGTTACCATGCAAAACCTGTCTATTTCAACTAATTTCGTCCATCCGATACGAACTTTGTACTTTGCTATGTAGTTCTACCAGGAGTGTGTTACCATGCAAAAACTGTCTATTTCAACTAATTTTGTCCATCCGATACGAACTTTGTACTTTGCTATGAAGTTCTACCAGGAGTGTGTTACCATGCAAAAACTGTCTATTTCAACTAATTTTGTCCATCCGATACGAACTTTGTACTTTGCTATGTAGTTCTACCAGGAATGTGTTACCATGCAAAAACTGTCTATTTCAACTTATTTTGTCCATCCGATACGAACTTTGTACTTTGCTATGTAGTTCTACCAGGAGTGTGTTACCATGCAAAAACTGTCTTTTTCAACTTATTTTGTCCATCCGATACGAACTTTGTACTTTGCTATGTAGTTCTAACAGGAATGTGTTACCATGCAAAAACTGTCTATTTCAACTAATTTCGTCCATCCGATACGAACTTTGTATTTTGCTATGTAGTTCTACCAGGAATGTGTTACCATGCAAAACCTGTCTATTTCAACTAATTTCGTCCATCCGATACGAACTTTGTACTTTGCTATGTAGTTCTACCAGGAGTGTGTTACCATGCAAAAACTGTCTATTTCAACTAATTTCGTCCATCCGATACGAACTTTGTACTTTGCTATGAAGTTCTACCAGGAATGTGTTACCATGCAAAAACTGTCTATTTCAACTAATTTTGTCCATGCGATACGAACTTTGTACTTTGCTATGTAGTTCTACCAGGAGTGTGTTACCATGCAAAAACTGTCTTTTTCAACTTATTTTGTCCATCTGATACGAACTTTGTACTTTGCTATGTAGTTCTACCAGGAGTGTGTTACCATGCAAAACCTGTCTATTTCAACTAATTTCGTCCATCCGATACGAACTTTGTACTTTGCTATGTAGTTCTACCAGGAGTGTGTTACCATGCAAAAACTGTCTATTTCAACTAATTTCGTCCATCCGATACGAACTTTGTACTTTGCTATGTAGTTCTACCAGGAGTGTGTTACCATGCAAAAACTGTCTATTTCAACTAATTTTGTCCATCCGATACGAACTTTGTACTTTGCTATGTAGTTCTACCAAGAATGTGTTACCATGCAAAAACTGTCTATTTCAACTAATTTCGTCCATCCGATACGAACTTTGTACTTTGCTATGTAGTTCTACCAGGAATGTGTTACCATGCAAAAACTGTCTATTTCAACTAATTTTGTCCATCCGATACGAACTTTGTACTTTGCTATGAAGTTCTACCAGGAATGTGTTACCATGCAAAAACTGTCTATTTCAACTAATTTTGTCCATCCGATACGAACTTTGTACTTTGCTATGTAGTTCTACCAGGAATGTGTTACCATGCAAAAACTGTCTATTTCAACTTATTTTGTCCATCCGATACGAACTTTGTACTTTGCTATGTAGTTCTATCAGGAGTGTGTTACCATGAAAAAACTGTCTTTTTCAATTTATTTTGTCCATCTGATACGAACTTTGTACTTTGCTATGTAGTTCTACCAGGAGTGTGTTACCATGCAAAACCTGTCTATTTCAACTAATTTCGTCCATCCGATACGAACTTTGTACTTTGCTATGTAGTTCTACCAGGAGTGTGTTACCATGCAAAAACTGTCTATTTCAACTAATTTTGTCCATCCGATACGAACTTTGTACTTTGCTATGTAGTTCTACCAGGAGTTTGTTACCATGCAAAAACTGTCTATTTCAACTAATTTTGTCCATCCGATACGAACTTTGTACTTTGCTATGAAGTTCTACCAGGAATGTGTTACCATGCAAAAACTGTCTATTTCAACTAATTTTGTCCATCCGATACGAACTTTGTACTTTGCTATGAAGTTCTACCAGGAATGTGTTACCATGCAAAAACTGTCTATTTCAACTAATTTTGTCCATCCGATACGAACTTTGTACTTTGCTATGAAGTTCTACCAGGAATGTGTTACCATGCAAAAACTGTCTATTTCAACTAATTTTGTCCATCCGATACGAACTTTGTACTTTGCTATGAAGTTCTACCAGGAATGTGTTACCATGCAAAAACTGTCTATTTCAACTAATTTTGTCCATCCGATACGAACTTTGTACTTTGCTATGAAGTTCTACCAGGAATGTGTTACCATGCAAAAACTGTCTATTTCAACTAATTTTGTCCATCCGATACGAACTTTGTACTTTGCTATGTAGTTCTATCAGGAGTGTGTTACCATGAAAAAACTGTCTTTTTCAATTTATTTTGTACATCTGATACGAACTTTGTACTTTGCTATGTAGTTCTACCAGGAGTGTGTTACCATGCAAAACCTGTCTATTTCAACTAATTTCGTCCATCCGATACGAACTTTGTACTTTGCTATATAGTTCTACCAGGAGTGTGTTACCATGCAAAAACTGTCTATTTCAACTAATTTCGTCCATCCGATACGAACTTTGTACTTTGCTATGTAGTTCTACCAGGAGTGTGTTACCATGCAAAAACTGTCTATTTCAACTAATTTCGTCCATCCGATACGAACTTTGTACTTTGCTATGTAGTTCTACCAGGAATGTGTTACCATGCAAAAACTGTCTATTTCAACTAATTTTGTCCATCCGATACGAACTTTGTACTTTGCTATGTAGTTCTACCAGGAATGTGTTACCATGCAAAAACTGTCTTTTACAACTTATTTTGTCCATCCGATACGAACTTTGTACTTTGCTATGTAGTTCTAACAGGAATGTGTTACCATGCAAAAATTGTCTATTTCAACTAATTTCGTCCATCCGATACGAACTTTGTACTTTGCTATGTAGTTCTACCAGGAATGTGTTACCATGCAAAACCTGTCTATTTCAACTAATTTCGTCCATCCGATACGAACTTTGTACTTTGCTATGTAGTTCTACCAGGAGTGTGTTACCATGCAAAAACTGTCTATTTCAACTAATTTTGTCCATCCGATACGAACTTTGTACTTTGCTATGAAGTTCTACCAGGAGTGTGTTACCATGCAAAAACTGTCTATTTCAACTAATTTTGTCCATCCGATACGAACTTTGTACTTTGCTATGTAGTTCTACCAGGAATGTGTTACCATGCAAAAACTGTCTATTTCAACTTATTTTGTCCATCCGATACGAACTTTGTACTTTGCTATGTAGTTCTACCAGGAGTGTGTTACCATGCAAAAACTGTCTATTTCAACTAATTTCGTCCATCCGATACGAACTTTGTATTTTGCTATGTAGTTCTACCAGGAATGTGTTACCATGCAAAACCTGTCTATTTCAACTAATTTCGTCCATCCGATACGAACTTTGTACTTTGCTATGTAGTTCTACCAGGAGTGTGTTACCATGCAAAAACTGTCTATTTCAACTAATTTCGTCCATCCGATACGAACTTTGTACTTTGCTATGAAGTTCTACCAGGAGTGTGTTACCATGCAAAACCTGTCTATTTCAACTAATTTTGTCCATCCGATACGAACTTTGTACTTTGCTATGTAGTTCTACCAGGAGTGTGTTACCATGCAAAAACTGTCTATTTCAACTAATTTTGTCCATCCGATACGAACTTTGTACTTTGCTATGTAGTTCTACCAGGAATGTGTTACCATGCAAAAACTGTCTTTTTCAACTAATTTCGTCCATCCGATACGAACTTTGTACTTTGCTATGTAGTTCTACCAGGAGTGTGTTACCATGCAAAAACTGTCTATTTCAACTAATTTTGTCCATCCGATACGAACTTTGTACTTTGCTATGTAGTTCTACCAGGAGTGTGTTACCATGCAAAACCTGTCTATTTCAACTAATTTTGTCCATCCGATACGAACTTTGTACTTTGCTATGAAGTTCTACCAGGAATGTGTTACCATGCAAAAACTGTCTATTTCAACTAATTTTGTCCATCCGATACGAACTTTGTACTTTGCTATGAAGTTCTACCAGGAATGTGTTACCATGCAAAAACTGTCTATTTCAACTAATTTCGTCCATCCGATACGAACTTTGTACTTTGCTATGTAGTTCTACCAGGAGTGTGTTACCATGCAAAAACTGTCTATTTCAACTAATTTTGTCCATCCGATACGAACTTTGTACTTTGCTATGAAGTTCTACCAGGAATGTGTTACCATGCAAAAACTGTCTATTTCAACTAATTTTGTCCATCCGATACGAACTTTGTACTTTGCTATGTAGTTCTACCAGGAGTGTGTTACCATGCAAAAACTGTCTTTTTCAACTTATTTTGTCCATCTGATACGAACTTTGTACTTTGCTATGTAGTTCTACCAGGAGTGTGTTACCATGCAAAACCTGTCTATTTCAACTAATTTCGTCCATCCGATACGAACTTTGTACTTTGCTATGTAGTTCTACCAGGAGTGTGTTACCATGCAAAAACTGTCTATTTCAACTAATTTTGTCCATCCGATACGAACTTTGTACTTTGCTATGTAGTTCTACCAGGAGTGTGTTACCATGCAAAAACTGTCTATTTCAACTAATTTTGTCCATCCGATACGAACTTTGTACTTTGCTATGTAGTTCTACCAAGAATGTGTTACCATGCAAAAACTGTCTATTTCAACTAATTTCGTCCATCCGATACGAACTTTGTACTTTGCTATGTAGTTCTACCAGGAATGTGTTACCATGCAAAAACTGTCTATTTCAACTAATTTTGTCCATCCGATACGAACTTTGTACTTTGCTATGAAGTTCTACCAGGAATGTGTTACCATGCAAAAACTGTCTATTTCAACTAATTTTGTCCATCCAATACGAACTTTGTACTTTGCTATGAAGTTCTACCAGGAATGTGTTACCATGCAAAAACTGTCTATTTCAACTAATTTTGTCCATCCGATACGAACTTTGTACTTTGCTATGTAGTTCTATCAGGAGTGTGTTACCATGAAAAAACTGTCTTTTTCAATTTATTTTGTCCATCTGATACGAACTTTGTACTTTGCTATGTAGTTCTACCAGGAGTGTGTTACCATGCAAAACCTGTCTATTTCAACTAATTTCGTCCATCCGATACGAACTTTGTACTTTGCTATGTAGTTCTACCAGGAGTGTGTTACCATGCAAAAACTGTCTATTTCAACTAATTTTGTCCATCCGATACGAACTTTGTTCTTTGCTATGTAGTTCTACCAGGAGTTTGTTACCATGCAAAAACTGTCTATTTCAACTAATTTTGTCCATCCGATACGAACTTTGTACTTTGCTATGAAGTTCTACCAGGAATGTGTTACCATGCAAAAACTGTCTATTTCAACTAATTTTGTCCATCCGATACGAACTTTGTACTTTGCTATGTAGTTCTACCAGGAGTGTGTTACCATGCAAAAACTGTCTTTTTCAACTTATTTTGTCCATCTGATACGAACTTTGTACTTTGCTATGTAGTTCTACCAGGAGTGTGTTACCATGCAAAAACTGTCTATTTCAACTAATTTTGTCCATCCGATACGAACTTTGTACTTTGCTATGTAGTTCTACCAGGAATGTGTTACCATGCAAAAACTGTCTTTTTCAACTTATTTTGTCCATCTGATACGAACTTTGTACTTTGCTATGTAGTTCTACCAGGAGTGTGTTACCATGCAAAACCTCTCTATTTCAACTAATTTTGTCCATCCGATACGAACTTTGTACTTTGCTATGTAGTTCTACCAGGAGTGTGTTACCATGCAAAAACTGTCTATTTCAACTAATTTCGTCCATCCGATACGAACTTTGTACTTTGCTATGTAGTTCTACCAGGAGTGTGTTACCATGCAAAACCTGTCTATTTCAACTAATTTTGTCCATCCGATACGAACTTTGTACTTTGCTATGAAGTTCTACCAGGAGTGTGTTACCATGCAAAAACTGTCTATTTCAACTTATTTCGTCCATCCGATACGAACTTTGTACTTTGCTATGAAGTTCCACCAGGAATGTGTTACCATGCAAAAACTGTCTATTTCAACTAATTTCGTCCATCCGATACGAACTTTGTACTTTGCTATGTAGTTCTACCAGGAATGTGTTACCATGCAAAAGCTGTCTATTTCAACTAATTTCGTCCATCCGATACGAACTTTGTACTTTGCTATGTAGTTCTACCAGGAGTGTGTTACCATGCAAAAACTGTCTATTTCAACTAATTTCGTCCATCCGATACGAACTTTGTACTTTGCTATGTAGTTCTACCAGGAATGTGTTACCATGCAAAAGCTGTCTATTTCAACTAATTTCGTCCATCCGATACGAACTTTGTACTTTGCTATGTAGTTCTACCAGGAGTGTGTTACCATGCAAAAACTGTTTATTTCAACTAATTTCGTCCATCCGATACGAACTTTGTACTTTGCTATGTAGTTCTACCAGGAATGTGTTACCATGCAAAAACTGTCTATTTCAACTAATTTCGTCCATCCGATACGAACTTTGTACTTTGCTATGAAGTTCCACCAGGAATGTGTTACCATGCAAAAACTGTCTATTTCAACTAATTTTGTCCATCCGATACGAACTTTGTACTTTGCTATGTAGTTCTACCAGGAATGTGTTACCATGCAAAAACTGTCTATTTCAACTAAATTCGTCCATCCGATACGAACTTTGTACTTTGCTATGTAGTTCTACCAGGAATGTGTTACCATGCAAAAGCTGTCTATTTCAACTAATTTCGTCCATCCGATACGAATTTTGTACTTTGCTATGTAGTTCTACCAGGAATGTGTTACCATGCAAAAACTGTTTATTTCAACTAATTTCGTCCATCCGATACGAACTTTGTACTTTGCTATGAAGTTCTACCAGGAATGTGTTACCATGCAAAAACTGTCTATTTCAACTAATTTTGTCCATCCGATACGAACTTTGTACTTTGCTATGTAGTTCTACCAGGAGTGTGTTACCATGCAAAACCTGTCTATTTCAACCAATTTTGTCCATCCGATACGAACTTTGTACTTTGCTATGAAGTTCTACCAGGAGTGTGTTACCATGCAAAACCTGTCTATTTCAACTAATTTTGTCCATCCGATACGAACTTTGTACTTTGCTATGTAGTTCTACCAGGAGTGTGTTACCATGCAAAAACTGTCTATTTCAACTAATTTTGTCCATCCGATACGAACTTTGTACTTTGCTATGTAGTTCTACCAGGAGTGTGTTACCATGCAAAAACTGTCTATTTCAACTAATTTTGTCCATCCGATACGAACTTTGTACTTTGATATGTAGTTCTACCAGGAGTGTGTTACCATGCAAAACCTGTCTATTTCAACTAATTTTGTCCATCCGATACGAACTTTGTACTTTGCTATGTAGTTCTACCAGGAGTGAGTTACCATGCAAAAACTGTCTATTTCAACTAATTTTGTCCATCCGATACGAACTTTGTACTTTGCTATGTAGTTCTACCAGGAGTGTGTTACCATGCAAAACCTGTCTATTTCAACTAATTTTGTCCATCCGATACGAACTTTGTACTTTGCTATGAAGTTCTACCAGGAGTGTGTTACCATGCAAAACCTGTCTATTTCAACTAATTTCGTCCATCCGATACGAACTTTGTACTTTGCTATGTAGTTCTACCAGGAGTGTGTTACCATGCAAAACCTGTCTATTTCAACTAATTTTGTCCATCCGATACGAACTTTGTACTTTGCTATGAAGTTCTACCAGGAGTGTGTTACCATGCAAAAACTGTCTATTTCAACTAATTTTGTCCATCCGATACGAACTGTGTACTTTGCTATGTAGTTCTACCAGGAGTGTGTTACCATGCAAAAACTGTCTATTTCAACTAATTTTGTCCATCCGATACGAACTTTGTACTTTGCTATGTAGTTCTACCAGGAGTGTGTTACCATGCAAAACCTGTCTATTTCAACTAATTTTGTCCATCCGATACGAACTTTGTACTTTGCTATGAAGTTCTACCAGGAGTGTGTTACCATGCAAAAACTGTCTATTTCAACTAATTTTGTCCATCCGATACGAACTTTGTACTTTGCTATGTAGTTCTACCAGGAGTGTGTTACCATGCAAAACCTGTCTATTTCAACTAATTTTGTCCATCCGATACGAACTTTGTACTTTGCTATGAAGTTCTACCAGGAGTGTGTTACCATGCAAAAACTGTCTATTTCAACTAATTTTGTCCATCCGATACGAACTGTGTACTTTGCTATGTAGTTCTACCAGGAGTGTGTTACCATGCAAAAACTGTCTATTTCAACTAATTTTGTCCATCCGATACGAACTTTGTACTTTGCTATGTAGTTCTACCAGGAGTGTGTTACCATGCAAAACCTGTCTATTTCAACTAATTTTGTCCATCCGATACGAACTTTGTACTTTGCTATGAAGTTCTACCAGGAGTGTGTTACCATGCAAAACCTGTCTATTTCAACTAATTTTTTCCATCCGATACGAACTTTGTACTTTGCTATGTAGTTCTACCAGGAGTGTGTTACCATGCAGAAACTGTCTTTTTCAACTAATTTTGTCCATCCGATACGAATTTTGTACTTTGCTATGTAGTTCTACCAGGAGTGTGTTACCATGCAAAAACTGTCTATTTCAACTAATTTTGTCCATCCGATACGAACTTTGTACTTTGCTATGTAGTTCTACCAGGAGTGTGTTACCATGCAAAAACTGTCTATTTCAACTAATGTCGTCCATCCGATACGAACTTTGTACTTTGCTATGTAGTTCTACCAGGAGTGTGTTACCATGCAAAACCTGTCTATTTCAACTAATTTCGTCCATCCGATACGAACTTTGTACTTTGCTATGTAGTTCTACCAGGAGTGTGTTACCATGCAAAACCTGTCTATTTCAACTAATTTTGTCCATCCGATACGAACTTTGTACTTTGCTATGAAGTTCTACCAGGAGTGTGTTACCATGCAAAAACTGTCTATTTCAACTAATTTTGTCCATCCGATACGAACTGTGTACTTTGCTATGTAGTTCTACCAGGAGTGTGTTACCATGCAAAAACTGTCTATTTCAACTAATTTTGTCCATCCGATACGAACTTTGTACTTTGCTATGTAGTTCTACCAGGAGTGTGTTACCATGCAAAACCTGTCTATTTCAACTAATTTTGTCCATCCGATACGAACTTTGTACTTTGCTATGAAGTTCTACCAGGAGTGTGTTACCATGCAAAAACTGTCTATTTCAACTAATTTTGTCCATCCGATACGAACTTTGTACTTTGCTATGTAGTTCTACCAGGAGTGTGTTACCATGCAAAACCTGTCTATTTCAACTAATTTTGTCCATCCGATACGAACTTTGTACTTTGCTATGAAGTTCTACCAGGAATGTGTTACCATGCAAAAACTGTCTATTTCAACTAATTTTGTCCATCCGATACGAACTTTGTACTTTGCTATGTAGTTCTACCAGGGGTGTGTTACCATGCAAAACCTGTCTATTTCAACTAATTTTGTCCATCCGATACGAACTTTGTACTTTGCTATGAAGTTCTACCAGGAGTGTGTTACCATGCAAAAACTGTCTATTTCAACTAATTTTGTCCATCCGATACGAACTGTGTACTTTGCTATGTAGTTCTACCAGGAGTGTGTTACCATGCAAAAACTGTCTATTTCAACTAATTTTGTCCATCCGATACGAACTTTGTACTTTGCTATGTAGTTCTACCAGGAGTGTGTTACCATGCAAAACCTGTCTATTTCAACTAATTTTGTCCATCCGATACGAACTTTGTACTTTGCTATGAAGTTCTACCAGGAGTGTGTTACCATGCAAAACCTGTCTATTTCAACTAATTTTTTCCATCCGATACGAACTTTGTACTTTGCTATGTAGTTCTACCAGGAGTGTGTTACCATGCAGAAACTGTCTTTTTCAACTAATTTTGTCCATCCGATACGAATTTTGTACTTTGCTATGTAGTTCTACCAGGAGTGTGTTACCATGCAAAAACTGTCTATTTCAACTAATTTTGTCCATCCGATACGAACTTTGTACTTTGCTATGTAGTTCTACCAGGAGTGTGTTACCATGCAAAAACTGTCTATTTCAACTAATGTCGTCCATCCGATACGAACTTTGTACTTTGCTATGTAGTTCTACCAGGAATGTGTTACCATGCAAAAACTGTCTATTTCAACTAATTTTGTCCATCCGATACGAACTTTGTACTTTGCTATGTAGTTCTACCAGGGGTGTGTTACCATGCAAAACCTGTCTATTTCAACTAATTTTGTCCATCCGATACGAACTTTGTACTTTGCTATGAAGTTCTACCAGGAGTGTGTTACCATGCAAAAACTGTCTATTTCAACTAATTTTGTCCATCCGATACGAACTGTGTACTTTGCTATGTAGTTCTACCAGGAGTGTGTTACCATGCAAAAACTGTCTATTTCAACTAATTTTGTCCATCCGATACGAACTTTGTACTTTGCTATGTAGTTCTACCAGGAGTGTGTTACCATGCAAAACCTGTCTATTTCAACTAATTTTGTCCATCCGATACGAACTTTGTACTTTGCTATGAAGTTCTACCAGGAGTGTGTTACCATGCAAAACCTGTCTATTTCAACTAATTTTTTCCATCCGATACGAACTTTGTACTTTGCTATGTAGTTCTACCAGGAGTGTGTTACCATGCAGAAACTGTCTTTTTCAACTAATTTTGTCCATCCGATACGAATTTTGTACTTTGCTATGTAGTTCTACCAGGAGTGTGTTACCATGCAAAAACTGTCTATTTCAACTAATTTTGTCCATCCGATACGAACTTTGTACTTTGCTATGTAGTTCTACCAGGAGTGTGTTACCATGCAAAAACTGTCTATTTCAACTAATGTCGTCCATCCGATACAAACTTTGTACTTTGCTATGTAGTTCTACCAGGAGTGTGTTACCATGCAAAACCTGTCTATTTCAACTAATTTCGTCCATCCGATACGAACTTTGTACTTTGCTATGTAGTTCTACCAGGAGTGTGTTACCATGCAAAACCTGTCTATTTCAACTAATTTTGTCCATCCGATACGAACTTTGTACTTTGCTATGAAGTTCTACCAGGAGTGTGTTACCATGCAAAAACTGTCTATTTCAACTAATTTTGTCCATCCGATACGAACTGTGTACTTTGCTATGTAGTTCTACCAGGAGTGTGTTACCATGCAAAAACTGTCTATTTCAACTAATTTTGTCCATCCGATACGAACTTTGTACTTTGCTATGTAGTTCTACCAGGAGTGTGTTACCATGCAAAACCTGTCTATTTCAACTAATTTTGTCCATCCGATACGAACTTTGTACTTTGCTATGAAGTTCTACCAGGAGTGTGTTACCATGCAAAAACTGTCTATTTCAACTAATTTTGTCCATCCGATACGAACTTTGTACTTTGCTATGTAGTTCTACCAGGAGTGTGTTACCATGCAAAACCTGTCTATTTCAACTAATTTTGTCCATCCGATACGAACTTTGTACTTTGCTATGAAGTTCTACCAGGAGTGTGTTACCATGCAAAAACTGTCTATTTCAACTAATTTTGTCCATCCGATACGAACTGTGTACTTTGCTATGTAGTTCTACCAGGAGTGTGTTACCATGCAAAAACTGTCTATTTCAACTAATTTTGTCCATCCGATACGAACTTTGTACTTTGCTATGTAGTTCTACCAGGAGTGTGTTACCATGCAAAACCTGTCTATTTCAACTAATTTTGTCCATCCGATACGAACTTTGTACTTTGCTATGAAGTTCTACCAGGAGTGTGTTACCATGCAAAACCTGTCTATTTCAACTAATTTTTTCCATCCGATACGAACTTTGTACTTTGCTATGTAGTTCTACCAGGAGTGTGTTACCATGCAGAAACTGTCTTTTTCAACTAATTTTGTCCATCCGATACGAATTTTGTACTTTGCTATGTAGTTCTACCAGGAGTGTGTTACCATGCAAAAACTGTCTATTTCAACTAATTTTGTCCATCCGATACGAACTTTGTACTTTGCTATGTAGTTCTACCAGGAGTGTGTTACCATGCAAAAACTGTCTATTTCAACTAATGTCGTCCATCCGATACGAACTTTGTACTTTGCTATGTAGTTCTACCAGGAGTGTGTTACCATGCAAAACCTGTCTATTTCAACTAATTTCGTCCATCCGATACGAACTTTGTACTTTGCTATGAAGTTCTACCAGGAATGTGTTACCATGCAAAAACTGTCTATTTCAACTAATTTTGTCCATCCGATACGAACTTTGTACTTTGCTATGTAGTTCTACCAGGGGTGTGTTACCATGCAAAAACTGTCTATTTCAACTAATTTTGTCCATCCGATACGAACTTTGTACTTTGCTATGTAGTTCTACCAGGAGTGTGTTACCATGCAAAAACTGTCTATTTCAACTAATTTTGTCAATCCGATACGAACTTTGTACTTTGCTATGTAGTTCTACCAGGAGTGTGTTACCATGCAAAACCTGTCTATTTCAACCAATTTGGCCATCCGATACGAACTTTGTACTTTGCTATGAAGTTCTACCAGGAGTGTGTTACCATGCAAAACCTGTCTATTTCAACTAATTTTGTCCATCCGATACGAACTTTGTACTTTGCTATGTAGTTCTACCAGGAGTGTGTTACCATGCAAAAACTGTCTATTTCAACTAATTTTGTCCATCCGATACGAACTTTGTACTTTGCTATGTAGTTCTACCAGGAGTGTGTTACCATGCAAAACCTGTCTATTTCAACTAATTTTGTCCATCCGATACGAACTTTGTACTTTGCTATGAAGTTCTACCAGGAGTGTGTTACCATGCAAAACCTGTCTATTTCAACTAATTTTGTCCATCCGATACGAACTTTGTACTTTGCTATGTAGTTCTACCAGGAATGTGTTACCATGCAAAAACTGTCTATTTCAACAAATTTCGTCCATCCGATACGAACTTTGTACTTTGCTATGCAGTTCTAACAGGAATGTGTTACCATGCAAAAACTGTCTATTTCAACTAATTTCGTCCATCCGATACGAACTTTGTACTTTGCTATGAAGTTCCACCAGGAATGTGTTACCATGCAAAAACTGTCTATTTCAACTAATTTCGTCCATCCAATACGAACTTTGTACTTTGCTATGTAGTTCTACCAGGAGTGAGTTACCATGCAAAAACTGTCTATTTCAACTGATTTCGTCCATCCGATACGAACTTTGTATTTTGCTATGTAGTTCTACCAGGAATGTGTTACCATGCAAAAACTGTCTATTTCAACTAATTTCGTCCATCCGATACGAACTTTGTACTTTGCTATGTAGTTCTACCAGGAATGTGTTACCATGCAAAAACTATCTATTTCAA
The DNA here is from genome assembly GCF_943734755.1 of Anopheles moucheti. Classification (NCBI taxonomy): domain Eukaryota; kingdom Metazoa; phylum Arthropoda; class Insecta; order Diptera; family Culicidae; genus Anopheles; species Anopheles moucheti. The sequence continues at coordinate 33,415 of NW_026453724.1, forward strand.
CTAATTTCGTCCATCCGATACGAACTTTGTACTTTGCTATGAAGTTCTAACAGGAATGTGTTACCATGCAAAAACTGTCTATTTCAACTAATTTCGTCCATCCGATACGAACTTTGTACTTTGCTATGTAGTTCTACCAGGAGTGAGTTACCATGCAAAAACTGTCTATTTCAACTGATTTCGTCCATCCGATACGAACTTTGTATTTTGCTATGTAGTTCTACCAGGAATGTGTTACCATGCAAAAACTGTCTATTTCAACTAATTTCGTCCATCCGATACGAACTTTGTACTTTGCTATGAAGTTCCACCAGGAATGTGTTACCATGCAAAAACTGTCTATTTCAACTAATTTCGTCCATCCAATACGAACTTTGTACTTTGCTATGTAGTTCTACCAGGAGTGAGTTACCATGCAAAAACTGTCTATTTCAACTGATTTCGTCCATCCGATACGAACTTTGTACTTTGCTATGTAGTTCTACCAGGAATGTGTTACCATGCAAAAACTGTCTATTTCAACAAATTTCGTCCATCCGATACGAACTTTGTACTTTGCTATGCAGTTCGAACAGGAATGTGTTACCATGCAAAAACTGTCTATTTCAACTAATTTCGTCCATCCGATACGAACTTTGTACTTTGCTATGAAGTTCCACCAGGAATGTGTTACCATGCAAAAACTGTCTATTTCAACTAATTTTGTCCATCCAATACGAACTTTGTACTTTGCTATGTAGTTCTACCAGGAGTGTGTTACCATGCAAAAACTGTCTATTTCAACTAATTTCGTCCATCCGATACGAACTTTGTACTTTGCTATGTAGTTCTACCAGGAGTGAGTTACCATGCAAAAACTGTCTATTTCAACTGATTTCGTCCATCCGATACGAACTTTGTATTTTGCTATGTAGTTCTACCAGGAATGTGTTACCATGCAAAAGCTGTCTATTTCAACTAATTTCGTCCATCCGATACGAACTTTGTACTTTGCTATGTAGTTCTACCAGGAATGTGTTACCATGCAAAAACTATCTATTTCAACTAATTTCGTCCATCCGATACGAACTTTGTACTTTGCTATGAAGTTCTAACAGGAATGTGTTACCATGCAAAAACTGTCTATTTCAACTAATTTCGTCCATCCGATACGAACTTTGTACTTTGCTATGCAGTTCTAACAGGAATGTGTTACCATGCAAAAACTGTCTATTTCAACTAATTTCGTCCATCCGATATGAACTTTGTACTTTGCTATGCAGTTCTAACAGGAATGTGTTACCATGCAAAAACTGTCTATTTCAACTAATTTCCTCCATCCGATACGAACTTTGTACTTTGCTATGTAGTTCTACCAGGAATGTGTTACCATGCAAAAACTGTCTATTTCAACTAATTTCGTCCATCCAATACGAACTTTGTACTTTGCTATGTAGTTCTACCAGGAATGTGTTACCATGCAAAAACTGTCTATTTCAAGTAATTTCGTCCATCCGATACGAACTTTGTACTTTGCTATGTAGTTCTACCAGGAATGTGTTACCATGCAAAAACTGTCTATTTCAACTAATTTCGTCCATCCGATACGAACTTTGTACTTTGCTATGTAGTTCTACCAGGAGTGAGTTACCATGCAAAAACTGTCTTTTTCAACTAATTTCGTCCATCCAATACGAACTTTGTACTTTGCTATGTAGTTCTACCAGGAATGTGTTACCATGCAAAAACTGTCTATTTCAACTAATTTTGTCCATCCGATACGAACTTTGTACTTTGCTATGTAGTTCTACCAGGAGTGTGTTACCATGCAAAACCTGTCTATTTCAACTAATTTCGTCCATCCGATACGAACTTTGTACTTTGCTATGAAGTTCTACCAGGAGTGTGTTACCATGCAAAACCTGTCTATTTCAACTAATTTTGTCCATCCGATACGAACTTTGTACTTTGCTATGTAGTTCTACCAGGAATGTGTTACCATGCAAAAACTGTCTATTTCAACTAATTTTGTCCATCCGATACGAACTTTGTACTTTGCTATGTAGTTCTACCAGGAATGTGTTACCATGCAAAAACTGTCTATTTCAACTAATTTCGTCCATCCGATACGACCTTTGTATTTTGCTATGTAGTTCTACCAGGAATGTGTTACCATGCAAAAACTGTCTATTTCAACTAATTTTGTCCATCCGATACGAACTTTGTACTTTGCTATGTAGTTCTACCAGGGGTGTGTTACCATGCAAAAACTGTCTATTTCAACTAATTTCGTCCATCCGATACGAACTTTGTACTTTGCTATGTAGTTCTACCAGGAATGTGTTACCATGCAAAAACTGTCTATTTCAACTAATTTTGTCCATCCGATACGAACTTTGTACTTTGCTATGTAGTTCTACCAGGAATGTGTTACCATGCAAAAACTGTCTATTTCAACTAATTTCGTCCATCCGATACGAACTTTGTACTTTGCTATGTAGTTCTACCAGGAATGTGTTACCATGCAAAAACTGTCTATTTCAACTGATTTCGTCCATCCGATACGAACTTTGTACTTTGCTATGTAGTTCTACCAGGAGTGTGTTACCATGCAAAAACTGTCTATTTCAACTAATTTCGTCCATCCGAAACGAACTTTGTACTTTGCTATGTAGTTCTACCAGGAGTGAGTTACCATGCAAAAACTGTCTATTTCAACTAATTTCGTCCATCCGATACGAACTTTGTATTTTGCTATGAAGTTCCACCAGGAATGAGTTTTCATGCAAAAACTGTCTATTTCAACTAAATTGATCCATCCAAAACGAACTTTGTACTTTGCTATGAAGTTCCACCAGGAATGAGTTTTTATGCAAAAACTGTCTATTTCAACTAACTTTGTCCATCCAAAACGAACTTTGTACTTTGCTATGAAGTTCCACCAGGAATGAGTTTTTATGCAAAAACTGTCTATTTCAACTAATTTCGTCCATCCGATACGAACTTTGTATTTTGCTATGTAGTTCTACCAGGAATGTGTTACCATGCAAAAACTGTCTATTTCAACTAATTTCGTCCATCCGATACGAACTTTGTATTTTGCTATGTAGTTCTACCAGGAATGTGTTACCATGCAAAAACTGTCTATTTCAACTAATTTCGTCCATCCGATACGAACTTTGTATTTTGCTATGTAGTTCTACCAGGAATGTGTTTTCATGCAAAAACTGTCTATTTCAACTAATTTCGTCCATCCGATACGAACTTTGTACTTTGCTATGTAGTTCTACCAGGAATGTGTTACCATGCAAAAACTGTCTATTTCAACTAATTTCGTCCATCCGATACGAACTTTGTACTTTGCTATGTAGTTCTACCAGGAATGTGTTACCATGCAAAAACTGTCTATTTCAACTAATTTCGTCCATCCGATACGAACTTTGTATTTTGCTATGTAGTTCTACCAGGAATGTGTTACCATGCAAAAACTGTCTATTTCAACTGATTTCGTCCATCCGATACGAACTTTGTACTTTGCTATGTAGTTCTACCAGGAATGTGTTACCATGCAAAAACTGTCTATTTCAACTAATTTTGTCCATCCGATACGAACTTTGTACTTTGCTATGTAGTTCTACCAGGAATGTGTTACCATGCAAAAACTGTCTATTTCAACTAATTTCGTCCATCCGATACGAACTTTGTACTTTGCTATGTAGTTCTACCAGGAATGTGTTACCATGCAAAAACTGTCTATTTCAACTAATTTCGTCCATCCGATACGAACTTTGTACTTTGCTATGTAGTTCTACCAGGAGTGTGTTACCATGCAAAAACTGTCTATTTCAACTAATTTCGTCCATCCGAAACGAACTTTGTACTTTGCTATGTAGTTCTACCAGGAGTGAGTTACCATGCAAAAACTGTCTATTTCAACTAATTTCGTCCATCCGATACGAACTTTGTATTTTGCTATTTAGTTCTACCAGGAATGTGTTACCATGCAAAAACTGTCTATTTCAACTAATTTCGTCCATCCGATACGAACTTTGTACTTTGCTATGTAGTTCTACCAGGAACGTGTTACCATGCAAAAACTGTCTATTTCAACTAATTTCGTCCATCCGATACGAACTTTGTATTTTGCTATGTAGTTCTACCAGGAATGTGTTACCATGCAAAAACTGTCTATTACAACTAATTTCGTCCATCCGATACGAACTTTGTATTTTGCTATGTAGTTCTACCAGGAATGTGTTACCATGCAAAAACTGTCTATTTCAACTAATTTCGTCCATCCGATACGAACTTTGTATTTTGCTATGTAGTTCTACCAGGAATGTGTTACCATGCAAAAACTGTCTATTTCAACTAATTTCGTCCATCCGATACGAACTTTGTACTTTGCTATGTAGTTCTACCAGGAATGTGTTACCATGCAAAAACTGTCTATTTCAACTAATTTCGTCCATCCGATACGAACTTTGTACTTTGCTATGTAGTTCTACCAGGAATGTGTTACCATGCAAAAACTGTCTATTTCAACTAATTTCGTCCATCCGATACGAACTTTGTATTTTGCTATGTAGTTCTACCAGGAATGTGTTACCATGCAAAAACTGTCTATTTCAACTAATTTTGTCCATCCGATACGAACTTTGTACTTTGCTATGTAGTTCTACCAGGAATGTGTTACCATGCAAAAACTGTCTATTTCAACTATTTTCGTCCATCCGATACGAACTTTGTACTTTGCTATGTAGTTATACCAGGAGTGTGTTACCATGCAAAAACTGTCTATTTCAACTAATTTCGTCCATCCGATACGAACTTTGTACTTTGCTATGTAGTTCTACCAGGAATGTGTTACCATGCAAAAACTGTCTATTTCAACTAAATTCGTCCATCCGATACGAACTTTGTACTTTGCTATGTAGTTCTACCAGGAATGTGTTACCATGCAAAAACTGTCTATTTCAACTAATTTCGTCCATCCGATACGAACTTTGTACTTTGCTATGTAGTTCTACCAGGAATGTGTTACCATGCAAAAACTGTCTATTTCAACTAATTTTGTCCATCCGATACGAACTTTGTATTTTGCTATGTAGTTCTACCAGGAATGTGTTACCATGCAAAAACTGTCTATTTCAACTAATTTCGTCCATCCGATACGAACTTTGTACTTTGCTATGTAGTTCTACCAGGAGTGTGTTACCATGCAAAAACTGTCTATTTCAACTAATTTCGTCCATCCGATACGAACTTTGTACTTTGCTATGTAGTTCTACCAGGAATGTGTTACCATGCAAAAACTGTCTATTTCAACTAATTTTGTCCATCCGATACGAACTTTGTATTTTGCTATGTAGTTTTACCAGGAATGTGTTACCATGCAAAAACTGTCTATTTCAACTAATTTTGTCCATCCGATACGAACTTTGTACTTTGCTATGTAGTTCTACCAGGAGTGTGTTACCATGCAAAAACTGTCTATTTCAACTAATTTCGTCCATCCGATACGAACTTTGTACTTTGCTATGTAGTTCTACCAGGAATGTGTTACCATGCAAAAACTGTCTATTTCAACTAATTTTGTCCATCCGATACGAACTTTGTATTTTGCTATGTAGTTCTACCAGGAATGTGTTACCATGCAAAAACTGTCTATTTCAACTAATTTTGTCCATCCGATACGAACTTTGTATTTTGCTATGTAGTTCTACCAGGAATGTGTTACCATGCAAAAACTGTCTATTTTAACTAATTTCGTCCATCCGATACGAACTTTGTACTTTGCTATGTAGTTCTACCAGGAATGTGTTACCATGCAAAAACTGTCTATTTCAACTAATTTCGTCCATCCGATACGAACTTTGTACTTTGCTATGTAGTTCTACCAGGAATGTGTTACCATGCAAAAACTGTCTATTTCAACTAATTTTGTCCATCCGATACGAACTTTGTACTTTGCTATGTAGTTCTACCAGGAGTGTGTTACCATGCAAAAACTGTCTATTTCAACTAATTTTGTCCATCCGATACGAACTTTGTACTTTGCTATGTAGTTCTACCAGGAGTGTGTTACCATGCAAAAACTGTCTATTTCAACTAATTTTGTCCATCCGATACGAACTTTGTATTTTGCTATGTAGTTCTACCAGGAATGTGTTACCATGCAAAAACTGTCTATTTCAACTAATTTTGTCCATCCGATACGAACTTTGTATTTTGCTATGTAGTTCTACCAGGAATGGGTAACCATGCAAAAACTGTCTATTTCAACTAATTTCGTCCATCCGATACGAACTTTGTACTTTGCTATGTAGTTCTACCAGGAGTGTGTTACCATGCAAAAACTGTCTATTTCAACTAATTTCGTCCATCCGATACGAACTTTGTACTTTGCTATGTAGTTCTACCAGGAATGTGTTACCATGCAAAAACTGTCTATTTCAACTAATTTTGTCCATCCGATACGAACTTTGTATTTTGCTATGTAGTTCTACCAGGAATGTGTTACCATGCAAAAACTGTCTATTTCAACTGATTTTGTCCATCCGATACGAACTTTGTACTTTGCTATGTAGTTCTACCAGGAGTGTGTTACCATGCAAAAACTGTCTATTTCAACTAATTTCGTCCATCCGATACGAACTTTGTACTTTGCTATGTAGTTCTACCAGGAGTGTGTTACCATGCAAAAACTGTCTATTTCAACTAATTTCGTCCATCCGATACGAACTTTGTACTTTGCTATGTAGTTCTACCAGGAATGTGTTACCATGCAAAAACTGTCTATTTCAACTAATTTTGTCCATCCGATACGAACTTTGTATTTTGCTATGTAGTTCTACCAGGAATGTGTTACCATGCAAAAACTGTCTATTTCAACTAATTTAGTCCATCCGATACGAACTTTGTACTTTGCTATGTAGTTCTACCAGGAGTGTGTTACCATGCAAAAACTGTCTATTTCAACTAATTTCGTCCATCCGATACGAACTTTGTATTTTGCTATGTAGTTCTACCAGGAATGTGTTACCATGCAAAAACTGTCTATTTCAACTAATTTTGTCCATCCGATACGAACTTTGTATTTTGCTATGTAGTTCTACCAGGAGTGTGTTACCATGCAAAAACTGTCTATTTCAACTAATTTTGTCCATCCGATACGAACTTTGTATTTTGCTATGTAGTTCTACCAGGAATGTGTTACTATGCAAAAACTGTCTATTCCAACTAATTTCGTCCATCCGATACGAACTTTGTACTTTGCTATGTAGTTATACCAGGAATGTGTTACCATGCAAAAACTGTCTATTTCAACTAATTTTGTCCATCCGATACGAACTTTGTATTTTGCTATGTAGTTCTACCAGGAATGTGTTACCATGCAAAAACTGTCTATTTCAACTAATTTCGTCCATCCGATACGAACTTTGTACTTTGCTATGTAGTTCTACCAGGAGTGTGTTACCATGCAAAAACTGTCTATTTCAACTAATTTCGTCCATCCGATACGAACTTTGTACTTTGCTATGTAGTTCTACCAGGAGTGTGTTACCATGCAAAAACTGTCTATTTCAACTAATTTCGTCCATCCGATACGAACTTTGTACTTTGCTATGTAGTTCTACCAGGAATGTGTTACCATGCAAAAACTGTCTATTTCAACTAATTTCGTCCATCCGATACGAACTTTGTATTTTGCTATGTAGTTCTACCAGGAATGTGTTACCATGCAAAAACTGTCTATTTCAACTAATTTCGTCCATCCGATACGAACTTTGTATTTTGCTATGTAGTTCTACCAGGAATGTGTTACCATGCAAAAACTGTCTATTTCAACTAATTTTGTCCATCCGATACGAACTTTGTATTTTGCTATGTAGTTCTACCAGGAGTGTGTTACCATGCAAAAACTGTCTATTTCAACTAATTTTGTCCATCCGATACGAACTTTGTATTTTGCTATGTAGTTCTACCAGGAATGTGTTACTATGCAAAAACTGTCTATTTCAACTAATTTCGTCCATCCGATACGAACTTTGTACTTTGCTATGTAGTTATACCAGGAATGTGTTACCATGCAAAAACTGTCTATTTCAACTAATTTCGTCCATCCGATACGAACTTTGTATTTTGCTATGTAGTTCTACCAGGAATGTGTTACCATGCAAAAACTGTCTATTTCAACTAATTTCGTCCATCCGATACGAACTTTGTATTTTGCTATGTAGTTCTACCAGGAATGTGTTACCATGCAAAAACTGTCTATTTCAACTAATTTCGTCCATCCGATACGAACTTTGTATTTTGCTATGTAGTTCTACCAGGAATGTGTTACTATGCAAAAACTGTCTTTTTCAACTAATTTCGTCCATCCGATACGAACTTTGTACTTTGCTATGTAGTTCTACCAGGAATGTGTTACCATGCAAAAACTGTCTATTTCAACTAATTTCGTCCATCCGATACGAACTTTGTACTTTGCTATGTAGTTCTACCAGGAATGTGTTACCATGCAAAAACTGTCTATTTCAACTAATTTTGTCCATCCGATACGAACTTTGTACTTTGCTATGTAGTTCTACCAGGAGTGTGTTACCATGCAAAAACTGTCTATTTCAACTAATTTTGTCCATCCGATACGAACTTTGTACTTTGCTATGTAGTTCTACCAGGAGTGTGTTACCATGCAAAAACTGTCTATTTCAACTAATTTTGTCCATCCGATACGAACTTTGTATTTTGCTATGTAGTTCTACCAGGAATGTGTTACCATGCAAAAACTGTCTATTTCAACTAATTTCGTCCATCCGATACGAACTTTGTACTTTGCTATGTAGTTCTACCAGGAATGTATTACCATGCAAAAACTGTCTATTTCAACTAATTTTGTCCATCCGATATGAACTTTGTACTTTGCTATGTAGTTCTACCAGGAGTGTGTTACCATGCAAAAACTGTCTATTTCAACTAATTTTGTCCATCCGATACGAACTTTGTATTTTGCTATGTAGTTCTACCAGGAATGTGTTACCATGCAAAAACTGTCTATTTCAACTAATTTCGTCCATCCGATACGAACTTTGTATTTTGCTATGTAGTTCTACCAGGAATGTGTTACCATGCAAAAACTGTCTATTTCAACTAATTTCGTCCATCCGATACGAACTTTGTACTTTGCTATGTAGTTCTACCAGGAATGTGTTACCATGCAAAAACTGTCTATTTCAACTAATTTCGTCCATCCGATACGAACTTTGTATTTTGCTATGTAGATCTACCAGGAATGTGTTACTATGCAAAAACTGTCTATTTCAACTAATTTCGTCCATCCGATACGAACTTTGTACTTTGCTATGTAGTTCTACCAGGAATGTGTTACCATGCAAAAACTGTCTATTTCAACTAATTTCGTCCATCCGATACGAACTTTGTACTTTGCTATGTAGTTCTACCAGAAGTGTGTTACCATGCAAAAACTGTCTATTTCAACTAATTTTGTCCATCCGATACGAACTTTGTACTTTGCTATGTAGTTCTACCAGGAGTGTGTTACCATGCAAAAACTGTCTATTTCAACTAATTTTGTCCATCCGATACGAACTTTGTATTTTGCTATGTAGTTCTACCAGGAATGTGTTACCATGCAAAAACTGTCTATTTCAACTAATTTCGTCCATCCGATACGAACTTTGTACTTTGCTATGTAGTTCTACCAGGAATGTGTTACTATGCAAAAACTGTCTATTTCAACTAATTTCGTCCATCCGATACGAACTTTGTACTTTGCTATGTAGTTCTACCAGGAATGTGTTACCATGCAAAAACTGTCTATTTCAACTAATTTCGTCCATCTGATACGAAATTTGTATTTTGCTATGTAGTTCTACCAGGAATGTGTTACCATGCAAAAACTGTCTATTTCAACTAATTTTGTCCATCCGATACGAACTTTGTATTTTGCTATGTAGTTCTACCAGGAATGTGTTACCATGCAAAAACTGTCTATTTCAACTAATTTCGTCCATCCGATACGAACTTTGTACTTTGCTATGTAGTTCTACCAGGAATGTGTTACCATGCAAAAACTGTCTATTTCAACTAATTTCGTCCATCCGATACGAACTTTGTACTTTGCTATGTAGTTCTACCAGGAATGTATTACCATGCAAAAACTGTCTATTTCAACTAATTTTGTCCATCCGATACGAACTTTGTACTTTGCTATGTAGTTCTACCAGGGGTGTGTTACCATGCAAAAACTGTCTATTTCAACTAATTTCGTCCATCCGATACGAACTTTGTACTTTGCTATGTAGTTCTACCAGGAATGTGTTACCATGCAAAAACTGTCTATTTCAACTAATTTTGTCCATCCGATACGAACTTTGTATTTTGCTATGTAGTTCTACCAGGAATGTGTTACCATGCAAAAACTGTCTATTTCAACTAATTTCGTCCATCCGATACGAACTTTGTACTTTGCTATGTAGTTCTACCAGGAATGAGTTACCATGCAAAAACTGTCTATTTCAACTAATTTCGTCCATCCGATACGAACTTTGTACTTTGCTATGTAGTTCTACCAGGGGTGTGTTACCATGCAAAAACTGTCTATTTCAACTAATTTCGTCCATCCGATACGAACTTTGTACTTTGCTATGTAGTTCTACCAGGAATGTGTTACCATGCAAAAACTGTCTATTTCAACTAATTTTGTCCATCCGATACGAACTTTGTACTTTGCTATGTAGTTCTACCAGGAATGTGTTACCATGCAAAAACTGTCTATTTCAACTAATTTTGTCCATCCGATACGAACTTTGTATTTTGCTATGTAGTTCTACCAGGAATGTGTTACCATGCAAAAACTGTCTATTTCAACTAATTTCGTCCATCCGATACGAACTTTGTACTTTGCTATGTAGTTATACCAGGAATGTGTTACCATGCAAAAACTGTCTATTTCAACTAATTTTGTCCATCCGATACGAACTTTGTACTTTGCTATGTAGTTCTACCAGGAGTGTGTTACCATGCAAAAACTGTCTATTTCAACTAATTTTGTCCATCCGATACGAACTTTGTATTTTGCTATGTAGTTCTACCAGGAATGTGTTACCATGCAAAAACTGTCTATTTCAACTAATTTCGTCCATCCGATACGAACTTTGTACTTTGCTATGTAGTTCTACCAGGAATGTGTTACCATGCAAAAACTGTCTATTTCAACTAATTTCGTCCATCCGATACGAACTTTGTACTTTGCTATGTAGTTCTACCAGGAATGAGTTACCATGCAAAAACTGTCTATTTCAACTAATTTCGTCCATCCGATACGAACTTTGTACTTTGCTATGTAGTTCTACCAGGGGTGTGTTACCATGCAAAAACTGTCTATTTCAACTAATTTCGTCCATCCGATACGAACTTTGTACTTTGCTATGTAGTTCTACCAGGAATGTGTTACCATGCAAAAACTGTCTATTTCAACTAATTTTGTCCATCCGATACGAACTTTGTACTTTGCTATGTAGTTCTACCAGGAATGTGTTACCATGCAAAAACTGTCTATTTCAACTAATTTTGTCCATCCGATACGAACTTTGTATTTTGCTATGTAGTTCTACCAGGAATGTGTTACCATGCAAAAACTGTCTATTTCAACTAATTTCGTCCATCCGATACGAACTTTGTACTTTGCTATGTAGTTATACCAGGAATGTGTTACCATGCAAAAACTGTCTATTTCAACTAATTTTGTCCATCCGATACGAACTTTGTACTTTGCTATGTAGTTCTACCAGGAGTGTGTTACCATGCAAAAACTGTCTATTTCAACTAATTTTGTCCATCCGATACGAACTTTGTATTTTGCTATGTAGTTCTACCAGGAATGTGTTACCATGCAAAAACTGTCTATTTCAACTAATTTCGTCCATCCGATACGAACTTTGTACTTTGCTATGTAGTTCTACCAGGAATGTGTTACCATGCAAAAACTGTCTATTTCAACTAATTTTGTCCATCCGATACGAACTTTGTATTTTGCTATGTAGTTCTACCAGGAATGTGTTACCATGCAAAAACTGTCTATTTCAACTAATTTCGTCCATCCGATACGAACTTTGTACTTTGCTATGTAGTTATACCAGGAATGTGTTACCATGCAAAAACTGTCTATTTCAACTAATTTTGTCCATCCGATACGAACTTTGTACTTTGCTATGTAGTTCTACCAGGAGTGTGTTACCATGCAAAAACTGTCTATTTCAACTAATTTCGTCCATCCGATACGAACTTTGTATTTTGCTATGTAGTTCTACCAGGAATGTGTTACCATGCAAAAACTGTCTATTTCAACTAATTTCGTCCATCCGATACGAACTTTGTACTTTGCTATGTAGTTCTACCAGGAATGTGTTACCATGCAAAAACTGTCTATTTCAACTTATTTCGTCCATCCGATACGAACTTTGTATTTTGCTATGTAGTTCTACCAGGAATGTGTTACTATGCAAAAACTGTCTATTTCAACTAATTTCGTCCATCCGATACGAACTTTGTACTTTGCTATGTAGTTCTACCAGGAATGTGTTACCATGCAAAAACTGTCTATTTCAACTAATTTTGTCCATCCGATACGAACTTTGTATTTTGCTATGTAGTTCTACCAGGAATGTGTTACCATGCAAAAACTGTCTATTTCAACTAATTTAGTCCATCCGATACGAACTTTGTACTTTGCTATGTAGTTCTACCAGGAGTGTGTTACCATGCAAAAACTGTCTATTTCAACTAATTTCGTCCATCCGATACGAACTTTGTACTTTGCTATGTAGTTCTACCAGGGGTGTGTTACCATGCAAAAACTGTCTATTTCAACTAATTTCGTCCATCCGATACGAACTTTGTACTTTGCTATGTAGTTCTACCAGGAATGTGTTACTATGCAAAAACTGTCTATTTCAACTAATTTCGTCCATCCGATACGAACTTTGTACTTTGCTATGTAGTTCTACCAGGGGTGTGTTACCATGCAAAAACTGTCTATTTCAACTAATTTCGTCCATCTGATACGAAATTTGTATTTTGCTATGTAGTTCTACCAGGAATGTGTTACCATGCAAAAACTGTCTATTTCAACTAATTTTGTCCATCCGATACGAACTTTGTATTTTGTTATGTAGTTCTACCAGGAATGTGTTACCATGCAAAAACTGTCTATTTCAACTAATTTTGTCCATCCGATACGAACTTTGTACTTTGCTATGTAGTTCTACCAGGAATGTGTTACCATGCAAAAACTGTCTATTTCAACTAATTTTGTCCATCCGATACGAACTTTGTACTTTGCTATGTAGTTCTACCAGGAATGTGTTACCATGCAAAAACTGTCTATTTCAACTAATTTTGTCCATCCGATACGAACTTTGTACTTTGCTATGTAGTTCTACCAGGGGTGTGTTACCATGCAAAAACTGTCTATTTCAACTAATTTCGTCCATCCGATACGAACTTTGTACTTTGCTATGTAGTTCTACCAGGAATGTATTACCATGCAAAAACTGTCTATTTCAACTATTTTTGTCCATCCGATACGAACTTTGTACTTTGCTATGTAGTTCTACCAGGGGTGTGTTACCATGCAAAAACTGTCTATTTCAACTAATTTCGTCCATCCGATACGAACTTTGTACTTTGCTATGTAGTTCTACCAGGAATGTGTTACCATGCAAAAACTGTCTATTTCAACTAATTTTGTCCATCCGATACGAACTTTGTACTTTGCTATGTAGTTCTACCAGGAGTGTGTTACCATGCAAAAACTGTCTATTTCAACTAATTTTGTCCATCCGATACGAACTTTGTACTTTGCTATGTAGTTCTACCAGGGGTGTGTTACCATGCAAAAACTGTCTATTTCAACTAATTTCGTCCATCCGATACGAACTTTGTACTTTGCTATGTAGTTCTACCAGGAATGTGTTACCATGCAAAAACTGTCTATTTCAACTAATTTTGTCCATCCGATACGAACTTTGTACTTTGCTATGTAGTTCTACCAGGAGTGTGTTACCATGCAAAAACTGTCTATTTCAACTAATTTTGTCCATCCGATACGAGCTTTGTATTTTGCTATGTAGTTCTACCAGGAATGTGTTACCATGCAAAAACTGTCTATTTCAACTAATTTAGTCCATCCGATACGAACTTTGTACTTTGCTATGTAGTTCTACCAGGAGTGTGTTACCATGCAAAAACTGTCTATTTCAACTAATTTCGTCCATCCGATACGAACTTTGTACTTTGCTATGTAGTTCTACCAGGGGTGTGTTACCATGCAAAAACTGTCTATTTCAACTAATTTCGTCCATCCGATACGAACATTGTACTTTGCTATGTAGTTCTACCAGGAATGTGTTACCATGCAAAAACTGTCTATTTCAACTAATTTAGTCCATCCGATACGAACTTTGTACTTTGCTATGTAGTTCTACCAGGAGTGTGTTACCATGCAAAAACTGTCTATTTCAACTAATTTTGTCCATCCGATACGAACTTTGTATTTTGCTATGTAGTTCTACCAGGAATGTGTTACCATGCAAAAACTGTCTATTTCAACTAATTTCGTCCATCCGATACGAACTTTGTACTTTGCTATGTAGTTATACCAGGAATGTGTTACCATGCAAAAACTGTCTATTTCAACTAATTTTGTCCATCCGATACGAACTTTGTACTTTGCTATGTAGTTCTACCAGGAGTGTGTTACCATGCAAAAACTGTCTTTTTCAACTAATTTTGTCCATCCGATACGAACTTTGTATTTTGCTATGTAGTTCTACCAGGAATGTGTTACCATGCAAAAACTGTCTATTTCAACTAATTTCGTCCATCCGATACGAACTTTGTATTTTGCTATGTAGTTCTACCAGGAATGTGTTACCATGCAAAAACTGTCTATTTCAACTAATTTCGTCCATCCGATACGAACTTTGTACTTTGCTATGTAGTTCTACCAGGAATGTGTTACCATGCAAAAACTGTCTATTTCAACTAATTTCGTCCATCCGATACGAACTTTGTATTTTGCTATGTAGTTCTACCAGGAATGTGTTACTATGCAAAAACTGTCTATTTCAACTAATTTCGTCCATCCGATACGAACCTTGTACTTTGCTATGTAGTTCTACCAGGAATGTGTTACCATGCAAAAACTGTCTATTTCAACTAATTTCGTCCATCCGATACGATTTTTGTACTTTGCTATGTAGTTCTACCAGGAATGTGTTACCATGCAAAAACTGTCTATTTCAACCAATTTTGTCCATCCGATACGAACTTTGTACTTTGCTATGTAGTTCTACCAGGAGTGTGTTACCATGCAAAAACTGTCTATTTCAACTAATTTTGTCCATCCGATACGAACTTTGTATTTTGCTATGTAGTTCTACCAGGAATGTGTTACCATGCAAAAACTGTCTATTTCAACTAATTTCGTCCATCCGATACGAACTTTGTACTTTGCTATGTAGTTCTACCAGGAATGTGTTACTGTGCAAAAACTGTCTATTTCAACTAATTTTGTCCATCCGATACGAACTTTGTATTTTGCTATGTAGTTCTACCAGGAATGTGTTACCATGCAAAAACTGTCTATTTCAACTAATTTCGTCCATCCGATACGAACTTTGTACTTTGCTATGTAGTTCTACCAGGAATGTGTTACCATGCAAAAACTGTCTATTTCAACTAATTTTGTCCATCCGATACGAACTTTGTACTTTGCTATGTAGTTCTACCAGGAGTGTGTTACCATGCAAAAACTGTCTATTTCAACTAATTTTGTCCATCCGATACGAACTTTGTATTTTGCTATGTAGTTCTACCAGGAATGTGTTACCATGCAAAAACTGTCTATTTCAACTAATTTCGTCCATCCGATACGAACTTTGTATTTTGCTATGTAGTTCTACCAGGAATGTGTTACTATGCAAAAACTGTCTATTTCAACTAATTTCGTCCATCCGATACGAACTTTGTACTTTGCTATGTAGTTCTACCAGGAATGTGTTACTTTGCAAAAACTGTCTATTTCAACTAATTTTGTCCATCCGATACGAACTTTGTACTTTGCTATGTAGTTCTACCAGGAGTGTGTTACCATGCAAAAACTGTCTATTTCAACTAATTTTGTCCATCCGATACGAACTTTGTATTTTGCTATGTAGTTCTACCAGGAATGTGTTACCATGCAAAAACTGTCTATTTCAACTAATTTCGTCCATCCGATACGAACTTTGTACTTTGCTATGTAGTTCAACCAGGAATGTGTTACTTTGCAAAAACTGTCTATTTCAACTAATTTTGTCCATCCGATACGAACTTTGTACTTTGCTATGTAGTTCTACCAGGAGTGTGTTACCATGCAAAAACTGTCTATTTCAACTAATTTTGTCCATCCGATACGAACTTTGTACTTTGCTATGTAGTTCTACCAGGAATGTGTTACTGTGCAAAAACTGTCTATTTCAACTAATTTTGTCCATCCGATACGAACTTTGTACTTTGCTATGTAGTTCTACCAGGAATGTGTTACTTTGCAAAAACTGTCTATTTCAACTAATTTCGTCCATCTGATACGAAATTTGTATTTTGCTATGTAGTTCTACCAGGAATGTGTTACCATGCAAAAACTGTCTATTTCAACTAATTTTGTCCTTCCGATACGAACTTTGTACTTTGCTATGTAGTTCTACCAGGAATGTGTTACCATGCAAAAACTGTCTATTTCAACTAATTTCGTCCATCCGATACGAACTTTGTACTTTGCTATGTAGTTCTACCAGGAATGTGTTACCATGCAAAAACTGTCTATTTCAACTAATTTTGTCCATCCGATACGAACTTTGTACTTTGCTATGTAGTTCTACCAGGAGTGTGTTACCATGCAAAAACTGTCTATTTCAACTAATTTCGTCCATCCGATACGAACTTTGTACTTTGCTATGTAGTTCTACCAGGAATGTATTACCATGCAAAAACTGTCTATTTCAACTAATTTTGTCCATCCGATACGAACTTTGTACTTTGCTATGTAGTTCTACCAGGGGTGTGTTACCATGCAAAAACTGTCTATTTCAACTAATTTCGTCCATCCGATACGAACTTTGTACTTTGCTATGTAGTTCTACCAGGAATGTGTTACCATGCAAAAACTGTCTATTTCAACTAATTTTGTCCATCCGATACGAACTTTGTACTTTGCTATGTAGTTCTACCAGGAGTGTGTTACCATGCAAAAACTGTCTATTTCAACTAATTTTGTCCATCCGATACGAACTTTGTATTTTGCTATGTAGTTCTACCAGGAATGTGTTACCATGCAAAAACTGTCTATTTCAACTAATTTTGTCCATCCGATACGAACTTTGTACTTTGCTATGTAGTTCTACCAGGAGTGTGTTACCATGCAAAAACTGTCTATTTCAACTAATTTCGTCCATCCGATACGAACTTTGTACTTTGCTATGTAGTTCTACCAGGGGTGTGTTACCATGCAAAAACTGTCTATTTCAACTAATTTCGTCCATCCGATACGAACTTTGTACTTTGCTATGTAGTTCTACCAGGAATGTGTTACCATGCAAAAACTGTCTATTTCAACTAATTTTGTCCATCCGATACGAACTTTGTACTTTGCTATGTAGTTCTACCAGGAATGTGTTACCATGCAAAAACTGTCTATTTCAACTAATTTTGTCCATCCGATATGAACTTTGTACTTTGCTATGTAGTTCTACCAGGAGTGTGTTACCATGCAAAAACTGTCTATTTCAACTAATTTTGTCCATCCGATACGAACTTTGTATTTTGCTATGTAGTTCTACCAGGAATGTGTTACCATGCAAAAACTGTCTATTTCAACTAATTTCGTCCATCCGATACGAACTTTGTACTTTGCTATGTAGTTATACCAGGAATGTGTTACCATGCAAAAACTGTCTATTTCAACTAATTTTGTCCATCCGATACGAACTTTGTACTTTGCTATGTAGTTCTACCAGGAGTGTGTTACCATGCAAAAACTGTCTATTTCAACTAATTTTGTCCATCCGATACGAACTTTGTACTTTGCTATGTAGTTCTACCAGGAATGTATTACCATGCAAAAACTGTCTATTTCAACTAATTTTGTCCATCCGATACGAACTTTGTACTTTGCTATGTAGTTCTACCAGGAGTGTGTTACCATGCAAAAACTGTCTATTTTAACTAATTTCGTCCATCCGATACGAACTTTGTACTTTGCTATGTAGTTCTACCAGGAATGTATTACCATGCAAAAACTGTCTATTTCAACTAATTTTGTCCATCCGATACGAACTTTGTACTTTGCTATGTAGTTCTACCAGGGGTGTGTTACCATGCAAAAACTGTCTATTTCAACTAATTTCGTCCATCCGATACGAACTTTGTACTTTGCTATGTAGTTCTACCAGGAATGTGTTACCATGCAAAAACTGTCTATTTCAACTAATTTTGTCCATCCGATACGAACTTTGTACTTTGCTATGTAGTTCTACCAGGAGTGTGTTACCATGCAAAAACTGTCTATTTCAACTAATTTTGTCCATCCGATACGAACTTTGTATTTTGCTATGTAGTTCTACCAGGAATGTGTTACCATGCAAAAACTGTCTATTTCAACTAATTTTGTCCATCCGATACGAACTTTGTACTTTGCTATGTAGTTCTACCAGGAGTGTGTTACCATGCAAAAACTGTCTATTTTAACTAATTTCGTCCATCCGATACGAACTTTGTACTTTGCTATGTAGTTCTACCAGGAATGTATTACCATGCAAAAACTGTCTATTTCAACTAATTTCGTCCATCCGATACGAACTTTGTACTTTGCTATGTAGTTCTACCAGGAATGTGTTACCATGCAAAAACTGTCTATTTCAACTAATTTTGTCCATCCGATACGAACTTTGTACTTTGCTATGTAGTTCTACCAGGAATGTGTTACCATGCAAAAACTGTCTATTTCAACTAATTTTGTCCATCCGATACGAACTTTGTACTTTGCTATGTAGTTCTACCAGGAGTGTGTTACCATGCAAAAACTGTCTATTTCAACTAATTTTGTCCATCCGATACGAACTTTGTATTTTGCTATGTAGTTCTACCAGGAATGTGTTACCATGCAAAAACTGTCTATTTCAACTAATTTTGTCCATCCGATACGAACTTTGTACTTTGCTATGTAGTTCTACCAGGAGTGTGTTACCATGCAAAAACTGTCTATTTCAACTAATTTCGTCCATCCGATACGAACTTTGTACTTTGCTATGTAGTTCTACCAGGGGTGTGTTACCATGCAAAAACTGTCTATTTCAACTAATTTCGTCCATCCGATACGAACTTTGTACTTTGCTATGTAGTTCTACCAGGAATGTGTTACCATGCAAAAACTGTCTATTTCAACTAATTTTGTCCATCCGATACGAACTTTGTACTTTGCTATGTAGTTCTACCAGGAGTGTGTTACCATGCAAAAACTGTCTATTTCAACTAATTTTGTCCATCCGATACGAACTTTGTATTTTGCTATGTAGTTCTATCAGGATTGTGTTACCATGCAAAAACTGTCTATTTCAACTAATTTCGTCCATCCGATACGAACTTTGTACTTTGCTATGTAGTTATACCAGGAATGTGTTACCATGCAAAAACTGTCTATTTCAACTAATTTTGTCCATCCGATACGAACTTTGTACTTTGCTATGTAGTTCTACCAGGAGTGTGTTACCATGCAAAAACTGTCTATTTCAACTAATTTTGTCCATCCGATACGAACTTTGTATTTTGCTATGTAGTTCTACCAGGAATGTGTTACCATGCAAAAACTGTCTATTTCAACTAATTTCGTCCATCCGATACGAACTTTGTATTTTGCTATGTAGTTCTACCAGGAATGTGTTACCATGCAAAAACTGTCTATTTCAACTAATTTCGTCCATCCGATACGAACTTTGTACTTTGCTATGTAGTTCTACCAGGAATGTGTTACCATGCAAAAACTGTCTATTTCAACTAATGTCGTCCATCCGATACGAACTTTGTATTTTGCTATGTAGTTCTACCAGGAATGTGTTACCATGCAAAAACTGTCTATTTCAACTAATTTCGTCCATCCGATACGAACTTTGTACTTTGCTATGTAGTTCTACCAGGAATGTGTTACCATGCAAAAACTGTCTATTTCAACTAATTTCGTCCATCCGATACGAACTTTGTACTTTGCTATGTAGTTCTACCAGGAATGTGTTACCATGCAAAAACTGTCTATTTCAACTAATTTTGTCCATCCGATACGAACTTTGTACTTTGCTATGTAGTTCTACCAGGAGTGTGTTACCATGCAAAAACTGTCTATTTCAACTAATTTTGTCCATCCGATACGAACTTTGTATTTTGCTATGTAGTTCTACCAGGAATGTGTTACCATGCAAAAACTGTCTATTTCAACTAATTTCGTCCATCCGATACGAACTTTGTACTTTGCTATGTAGTTCTACCAGGAATGTGTTACTGTGCAAAAACTGTCTATTTCAACTAATTTCGTCCATCCGATACGAACTTTGTACTTTGCTATGTAGTTCTACCAGGAATGTGTTACTATGCAAAAACTGTCTATTTCAACTAATTTCGTCCATCCAATACGAACTTTGTACTTTGCTATGTAGTTCTACCAGGAATGTGTTACCATGCAAAAACTGTCTATTTCAACTAATTTCGTCCATCTGATACGAAATTTGTATTTTGCTATGTAGTTCTACCAGGAATGTGTTACCATGCAAAAACTGTCTATTTCAACTAATTTTGTCCATCCGATACGAACTTTGTATTTTGCTATGTACTTCTACCAGGAATGTGTTACCATGCAAAAACTGTCTATTTCAACTAATTTTGTCCATCCGATACGAACTTTGTATTTTGCTATGTAGTTCTACCAGGAATGTGTTACCATGCAAAAACTGTCTATTTCAACTAATTTCGTCCATCCGATACGAACTTTGTACTTTGCTATGTAGTTCTACCAGGAGTGTGTTACCATGCAAAAACTGTCTATTTCAATTTAATTCATCCATCCGATACGAACTTTGTACTTTGCTATGTAGTTCTACCAGCAATGTGTTACCATGCAAAAACTGTCTATTTCAACTAATTTTGTCCATCCGATACGAACTTTGTACTTTGCTATGTAGTTCTACCAGGAATGTGTTACCATGCAAAAACTGTCTATTTCAACTAATTTCGTCCATCCGATACGAACTTTGTATTTTGCTATGTAGTTCTACCAGGAATGTGTTACCATGCAAAAACTGTCTATTTCAACTAATTTCGTCCATCCGATACGAACTTTGTACTTTGCTATGTAGTTCTACCAGGAATGTGTTACCATGCAAAAACTGTCTATTTCAACTAATTTCGTCCATCCGATACGAACTTTGTACTTTGCTATGTAGTTATACCAGGAGTGTGTTACCATGCAAAAACTGTCTATTTCAACTAATTTTGTCCATCCGATACGAACTTTGTACTTTGCTATGTAGTTCTACCAGGAGTGTGTTACCATGCAAAAACTGTCTATTTCAACTAATTTCGTCCATCCGATACGAACTTTGTATTTTGCTATGTAGTTCTACCAGGAATGTGTTACCATGCAAAAACTGTCTATTTCAACTAATTTCGTCCATCCGATACGAACTTTGTATTTTGCTATGTAGTTCTACCAGGAATGTGTTACCATGCAAAAACTGTCTATTTCAACTAATTTCGTCCATCCGATACGAACTTTGTACTTTGCTATGTAGTTCTACCAGGAATGTGTTACCATGCAAAAACTGTCTATTTCAACTAATTTCGTCCATCCGATACGAACTTTGTATTTTGCTATGTAGTTCTACCAGGAATGTGTTACTATGCAAAAACTGTCTATTTCAACTAATTTCGTCCATCCGATACGAACTTTGTACTTTGCTATGTAGTTCTACCAGGAATGTGTTACCATGCAAAAACTGTCTATTTCAACTAATTTCGTCCATCCGATACGAACTTTGTACTTTGCTATGTAGTTCTACCAGGAATGTGTTACCATGCAAAAACTGT
Organism: Anopheles moucheti; assembly: GCF_943734755.1. Classification (NCBI taxonomy): domain Eukaryota; kingdom Metazoa; phylum Arthropoda; class Insecta; order Diptera; family Culicidae; genus Anopheles; species Anopheles moucheti. The sequence continues at coordinate 55,591 of NW_026453724.1, forward strand.
CTATTTCAACTAATTTTGTCCATCCGATACGAACTTTGTACTTTGCTATGTAGTTCTACCAGGAGTGTGTTACCATGCAAAAACTGTCTATTTCAACTAATTTTGTCCATCCGATACGAACTTTGTATTTTGCTATGTAGTTCTACCAGGAATGTGTTACTGTGCAAAAACTGTCTATTTCAACTAATTTCGTCCATCCGATACGAACTTTGTACTTTGCTATGTAGTTCTACCAGGAATGTGTTACTATGCAAAAACTGTCTATTTCAACTAATTTCGTCCATCCAATACGAACTTTGTACTTTGCTATGTAGTTCTACCAGGAATGTGTTACCATGCAAAAACTGTCTATTTCAACTAATTTCGTCCATCTGATACGAAATTTGTATTTTGCTATGTAGTTCTACCAGGAATGTGTTACCATGCAAAAACTGTCTATTTCAACTAATTTTGTCCATCCGATACGAACTTTGTATTTTGCTATGTACTTCTACCAGGAATGTGTTACCATGCAAAAACTGTCTATTTCAACTAATTTTGTCCATCCGATACGAACTTTGTATTTTGCTATGTAGTTCTACCAGGAATGTGTTACCATGCAAAAACTGTCTATTTCAACTAATTTCGTCCATCCGATACGAGCTTTGTACTTTGCTATGTAGTTCTACCAGGAGTGTGTTACCATGCAAAAACTGTCTATTTCAATTTAATTCATCCATCCGATACGAACTTTGTACTTTGCTATGTAGTTCTACCAGCAATGTGTTACCATGCAAAAACTGTCTATTTCAACTAATTTTGTCCATCCGATACGAACTTTGTACTTTGCTATGTAGTTCTACCAGGAATGTGTTACCATGCAAAAACTGTCTATTTCAACTAATTTCGTCCATCCGATACGAACTTTGTATTTTGCTATGTAGTTCTACCAGGAATGTGTTACCATGCAAAAACTGTCTATTTCAACTAATTTCGTCCATCCGATACGAACTTTGTACTTTGCTATGTAGTTCTACCAGGAATGTGTTACCATGCAAAAACTGTCTATTTCAACTAATTTCGTCCATCCGATATGAACTTTGTATTTTGCTATGTAGTTCTACCAGGAATGTGTTACCATGCAAAAACTGTCTATTTCAACTAATTTTGTCCATCCGATACGAACTTTGTATTTTGCTATGTAGTTCTACCAGGAATGTGTTAACATGCAAAAACTGTCTATTTCAACTAATTTCGTCCATCCGATACGAACTTTGTACTTTGCTATGTAGTTCTACCAGGAATGTGTTACCATGCAAAAATTGTCTATTTCAACTAATTTCGTCCATCCGATACGAACTTTGTACTTTGCTATGTAGTTATACCAGGAATGTGTTACCATGCAAAAACTGTCTATTTCAACTAATTTCGTCCATCCGATACGAACGTTGTACTTTGCTATGTAGTTATACCAGGAATGTGTTAACATGCAAAAACTGTCTATTTCAACTAATTTCGTCCATCCGATACGAACTTTGTACTTTGCTATGTAGTTATACCAGGAATGTGTTAACATGCAAAAACTGTCTATTTCAACTAATTTCGTCCATCCGATACGAACTTTGTACTTTGCTATGTAGTTCTACCAGGAATGTGTTACCATGCAAAAACTGTCTATTTCAATTAATTTTGTCCATCCGATACGAACTTTGTATTTTGCTATGTAGTTCTACCAGGAATGTGTTACCATGCAAAAACTGTCTATTTCAACTAATTTTGTCCATCCGATACGAACTTTGTACTTTGCTATGTAGTTCTACCAGGAGTGTGTTACCATGCAAAAACTGCCTATTTCAACTAATTTCGTCCATCCGATACGAACTTTGTACTTTGCTATGTAGTTCTACCAGGAATGTGTTACTATGCAAAAACTGTTTATTTCAACTAATTTCGTCCATCCGATACGAACTTTGTACTTTGCTATGTAGTTCTACCAGGAATGTGTTACCATGCAAAAACTGTCTATTTCAACTAATTTCGTCCATCCGATACGAACTTTGTATTTTGCTATGTAGTTCTACCAGGAATGTGTTACCATGCAAAAACTGTCTATTTCAACTAATGTCGTCCATCCGATACGAACTTTGTATTTTGCTATGTAGTTCTACCAGGAATGTGTTACCATGCAAAAACTGTCTATTTCAACTAATTTCGTCCATCCGATACGAACTTTGTACTTTGCTATGTAGTTATACCAGGAATGTGTTACCATGCAAAAACTGTCTATTTCAACTAATTTCGTCCATCCGATACGAACGTTGTACTTTGCTATGTAGTTATACCAGGAATGTGTTAACATGCAAAAACTGTCTATTTCAACTAATTTCGTCCATCCGATACGAACTTTGTACTTTGCTATGTAGTTATACCAGGAATGTGTTAACATGCAAAAACTGTCTATTTCAATTTAATTCATCCATCCGATACGAACTTTGTACTTTGCTATGTAGTTCTACCAGGAGTGTGTTACCATGCAAAAACTGTCTATTTCAACTAATTTCGTCCATCCGATACGAACTTTGTACTTTGCTATGTAGTTCTACCAGGAGTATGTTACCATGCAAAAACTGTCTATTTCAACTAATTTCGTCCATCCGATACGAACTTTGTACTTTGCTATGTAGTTCTACCAGGAGTGTGTTACCATGCAAAAACTGTCTATTTCAATTTAATTCATCCATCCGATACGAACTTTGTACTTTGCTATGTAGTTCTACCAGCAATGTGTTACCATGCAAAAACTGTCTATTTCAACTAATTTTGTCCATCCGAAACGAACTTTGTACTTTGCTATGTAGTTCTACCAGGAATGTGTTACCATGCAAAAACTGTCTATTTCAACTAATTTCGTCCATCCGATACGAACTTTGTATTTTGCTATGTAGTTCTACCAGGAATGTGTTACCATGCAAAAACTGTCTATTTCAACTAATTTCGTCCATCCGATACGAACTTTGTATTTTGCTATGTAGTTCTACCAGGAATGTGTTACCATGCAAAAACTGTCTATTTCAACTAATTTCGTCCATCCGATACGAACTTTGTACTTTGCTATGTAGTTCTACCAGGAATGTGTTACCATGCAAAAACTGTCTATTTCAACTAATTTCGTCCATCCGATACGAACTTTGTATTTTGCTATGTAGTTCTACCAGGAATGTGTTACCATGCAAAAACTGTCTATTTCAACTAATTTCGTCCATCCGATACGAACTTTGTACTTTGCTATGTAGTTATACCAGGAATGTGTTACCATGCAAAAACTGTCTATTTCAACTAATTTCGTCCATCCGATACGAACTTTGTATTTTGCTATGTAGTTCTACCAGGAATGTGTTACCATGCAAAAACTGTCTATTTCAACTAATTTCGTCCATCCGATACGAACTTTGTACTTTGCTATGTAGTTCTACCAGGAATGTGTTACCATGCAAAAACTGTCTATTTCAACTAATTTCGTCCATCCGATACGAACTTTGTATTTTGCTATGTAGTTCTACCAGGAATGTGTTACCATGCAAAAACTGTCTATTTCAACTAATTTCGTCCATCCGATACGAACTTTGTACTTTGCTATGTAGTTCTACCAGGATTATGTTACCATGCAAAAACTGTCTTTTTCAACTGATTTCGTCCATCCAATACGAACTTTGTACTTTGCTATGTAGTTCTACCAGGAATGTGTTACCATGCAAAAACTGTCTATTTCAACTAATTTTGTCCATCCGATACGAACTTTGTATTTTGCTATGTAGTTCTACCAGGAATGTGTTACCATGCAAAAACTGTCTATTTCAACTAATTTCGTCCATCCGATACGAACTTTGTACTTTGCTATGTAGTTCTACCAGGAATGTGTTACCATGCAAAAACTGTCTATTTCAACTATTTTCGTCCATCCGATACGAACTTTGTACTTTGCTATCTAGTTCTACCAGGAGTATGTTACCATGCAAAAACTGTCTATTTCAACTAATTTCGTCCATCCGATACGAACTTTGTACTTTGCTATGTAGTTCTACCAGGAGTGTGTTACCATGCAAAAAATGTCTATTTCAACTAATTTCGTCCATCCGATACGAACTTTGTACTTTGCTATGTAGTTATACCAGGAATGTGTTACCATGCAAAAACTGTCTATTTCAACTAATTTCGTCCATCCGATACGAACTTTGTATTTTGCTATGTAGTTCTACCAGGAATGTGTTACCATGCAAAAACTGTCTATTTCAACTAATTTCGTCCATCCGATACGAACTTTGTACTTTGCTATGTAGTTCCACCAGGAATGTGTTACTATGCAAAAACTGTCTATTTCAACTAATTTCGTCCATCCGATACGAACTTTGTACTTTGCTATGTAGTTCTACCAGGAATGTGTTACTATGCAAAAACTGTCTACTTCAACTAATTTCGTCCATCCGATACGAACTTTGTACATTGCTATGTAGTTCTACCAGGAATGTGTTACCATGCAAAAACTGTCTATTTCAACTAATTTCGTCCATCTGATACGAAATTTGTATTTTGCTATGTAGTTCTACCAGGAATGTGTTACCATGCAAAAACTGTCTATTTCAACTAATTTTGTCCATCCGATACGAACTTTGTATTTTGTTATGTAGTTCTACCAGGAATGTGTTACCATGCAAAAACTGTCTATTTCAACTAATTTTGTCCATCCGATACGAACTTTGTACTTTGCTATGTAGTTCTACCAGGAATGTGTTACCATGCAAAAACTGTCTATTTCAACTAATTTTGTCCATCCAAAACGAACTTTGTACTTTGCTATGTAGTTCTACCAGGAGTGAGTTACCATGCAAAAACTGTCTATTTCAACTAATTTTGTCCATCCGACACGAACTTTGTACTTTGCTATCTAGTTCTACCAGGAGTGAGTTACCATGCAAAAACTGTCTATTTCAACTAATTTTGTCCATCAGATACGAACTTTGTACTTTGCTATGTAGTTCTACCAGGAATGTGTTACCATGCAAAAACTGTCTATTTCAACTAATTTTGTCCATCCAAAACGAACTTTGTACTTTGCTATGTAGTTCTACCAGGAATGTGTTACCATGCAAAAACTGTCTATTTCAACTAATTTTGTCCATCCGATACGAACTTTGTACTTTGCTATGTAGTTCTACCAGGAATGTGTTACCATGCAAAAACTGTCTATTTCAACTAATTTTGTCCATCCAAAACGAACTTTGTACTTTGCTATGTAGTTCTACCAGGAGTGAGTTACCATGCAAAAACTGTCTATTTCAACTAATTTTGTCCATCAGATACGAACTTTGTACTTTGCTATGTAGTTCTACCAGGAGTGTGTTACCATGCAAAACCTGTCTATTTCAACTAATTTTGTCCATCCGATACGAACTTTGTACTTTGCTATGTAGTTCTACCAGGAGTGAGTTACCATGCAAAAACTGTCTATTTCAACTAATTTTGTCCATCCGATACGAACTTTGTACTTTGCTATGTAGTTCTAACAGGAATGTGTTACCATGCAAAAACTGTCTATTTCAACTAATTTTGTCCATCCAAAACGAACTTTGTACTTTGCTATGTAGTTCTACCAGGAGTGAGTTACCATGCAAAAACTGTCTATTTCAACTAATTTTGTCCATCCGACACGAACTTTGTACTTTGCTATCTAGTTCTACCAGGAGTGAGTTACCATGCAAAAACTGTCTATTTCAACTAATTTTGTCCATCAGATACGAACTTTGTACTTTGCTATGTAGTTCTACCAGGAGTATGTTACCATGCAAAAACTGTCTATTTCAACTAATTTCGTCCATCGGATACGAACTTTGTACTTTGCTATGTAGTTCTAACAGGAATGTGTTACCATGCAAAAACTGTCTATTTCAACTAATTTTGTCCATCCGACACGAACTTTGTACTTTGCTATCTAGTTCTACCAGAAGTGAGTTACCATGCAAAAACTGTCTATTTCAACTAATTTCGTCCATCCGATACGAACTTTGTACTTTGCTATGTAGTTCTACCAGGAGTGAGTTACCATGCAAAAACTGTCTATTTCAACTAATTTCGTCCATCCGATACGAACTTTGTACTTTGCTATGTAGTTCTAACAGGAATGTGTTACCATGCAAAAACTGTCTATTTCAACTATTTTCGTCCATCCGATACGAACTTTGTACTTTGCTATGTACTTCTACCAGGAGTGTGTTACCATGCAAAAACTGTCTATTTCAACTAATTTCGTCCATCCGATACGAACTTTGTACTTTGCTATGTAGTTCTAACAGGAATGTGTTACCATGCAAAAACTGTCTATTTCAACTATTTTCGTCCATCCGATACGAACTTTGTACTTTGCTATCTAGTTCTACCAGGAATGTGTTACCATGCAAAAACTGTCTATTTCAACTAAATTCGTCCATCCGATACGAACTTTGTACTTTGCTATGTAGTTCTACAAGGAGTATGTTACCATGCAAAAACTGTCTATTTCAACTAATTTTGTCCATCCAAAATGAACTTTGTACTTTGCTATGTAGTTTTACCAGGAATGTGTTACCATGCAAAAACTGTCTATTTCAACTAATTTCGTCCATCCGATACGAACTTTGTACTTTGCTATGTAGTTCTACCAGGAGTGTGTTACCATGCAAAAACTGTCTATTTCAACTAATTTCGTCCATCCGATACGAACTTTGTACTTTGCTATGTAGTTCTACCAGGAGTGAGTTACCATGCAAAAACTGTCTATTTCAACTAATTTCGTCCATCCGATACGAACTTTGTACTTTGCTATGTAGTTCTACCAGGAGTGAGTTACCATGCAAAAACTGTCTATTTCAACTAATTTCGTCCATCCGATACGAACTTTGTACTTTGCTATGTAGTTCTAACAGGAATGTGTTACCATGCAAAAACTGTCTATTTCAACTAACTTCGTCCATCCGATACGAACTTTGTACTTTGCTATGTAGTTCTACCAGGAGTGAGTTACCATGCAAAAACTGTCTATTTCAACTAATTTCGTCCATCCGATACGAACTTTGTACTTTGCTATGTAGTTCTACCAGGAGTGAGTTACCATGCAGAAACTGTCTATTTCAACTAATTTCGTCCATCCGATACGAACTTTGTACTTTGCTATCTAGTTCTACCAGGAATGTGTCACCATGCAAAAACTGTCTATTTCAACTAATTTTGTCCATCCAAAACGAACTTTGTACTTTGCTATGTAGTTCTACCAGGAGTGAGTTACCATGCAAAAACTGTCTATTTCAACTAATTTCGTCCATCCGATACGAACTTTGTACTTTGCTATGTAGTTCTACCAGGAGTGTGTTACCATGCAAAAACTGTCTATTTCAACTAATTTCGTCCATCCGATACGAACTTTGGACTTTGCTATGTAGTTCTACCAGGAGTGTGTTACCATGCAAAAACTGTCTATTTCAACTAATTTCGTCCATCCGATACGAACTTTGTACTTTGCTATGTAGTTCTACCAGGAGTGTGTTACCATGCAAAAACTGTCTATTTCAACTAATTTCGTCCATCTGATACGAAATTTGTATTTTGTCATGTAGTTCTACCAGGAATGTGTTACCATGCAAAAACTGTCTATTTCAACTAATTTTGTCCATCCGATACGAACTTTGTATTTTGCTATGTAGTTCTACCAGGAATGTGTTACCATGCAAAAACTGTCTATTTCAACTAATTTTGTCCATCCGATACGAACTTTGTATTTTGCTATGTAGTTCTACCAGGAATGTGTTACCATGCAAAAACTGTCTATTTCAACTAATTTCGTCTATCCGATACGAACTTTGTACTTTGCTATGTAGTTCTACCAGGAGTGTGTTACCATGCATAAACTGTCTATTTCAACTTATTTTGTCCATCCAATATGAACTTTGTACTTTGCTATGTAGTTCTACCAGGAATGTGTTACCATGCAAAAACTGTCTATTTCAACTAATTTCGTCCATCCGATACGAACTTTGTACTTTGCTATGTAGTTCTACCAGGAATGTGTTACCATGCAAAAACTGTCTATTTCAACTATTTTCGTCCATCCGATACGAACTTTGTACTTTGCTATCTAGTTCTACCAGGAGTATGTTACCATGCAAAAACTGTCTATTTCAACTAATTTCGTCCATCCGATACGAACTTTGTACTTTGCTATGTAGTTCTACCAGGAGTGTGTTACCATGCAAAAAATGTCTATTTCAACTAATTTCGTCCATCCGATACGAACTTTGTACTTTGCTATGTAGTTATACCAGGAATGTGTTACCATGCAAAAACTGTCTATTTCAACTAATTTCGTCCATCCGATACGAACTTTGTATTTTGCTATGTAGTTCTACCAGGAATGTGTTACCATGCAAAAACTGTCTATTTCAACTAATTTCGTCCATCCGATACGAACTTTGTACTTTGCTATGTAGTTCTACCAGGAATGTGTTACTATGCAAAAACTGTCTACTTCAACTAATTTCGTCCATCCGATACGAACTTTGTACATTGCTATGTAGTTCTACCAGGAATGTGTTACCATGCAAAAACTGTCTATTTCAACTAATTTCGTCCATCTGATACGAAATTTGTATTTTGCTATGTAGTTCTACCAGGAATGTGTTACCATGCAAAAACTGTCTATTTCAACTAATTTTGTCCATCCGATACGAAATTTGTATTTTGCTATGTAGTTCTACCAGGAATGTGTTACCATGCAAAAACTGTCTATTTCAACTAATTTCGTCCATCCGATACGAACTTTGTACTTTGCTATGTAGTTCTACCAGGAATGTGTTACCATGCAAAAACTGTCTATTTCAACTAATTTCGTCCATCCGATACGAACTTTGTACTTTGCTATGTAGTTCTACCAGGAATGTGTTACTATGCAAAAACTGTCTACTTCAACTAATTTCGTCCATCCGATACGAACTTTGTACATTGCTATGTAGTTCTACCAGGAATGTGTTACCATGCAAAAACTGTCTATTTCAACTAATTTCGTCCATCTGATACGAAATTTGTATTTTGCTATGTAGTTCTACCAGGAATGTGTTACCATGCAAAAACTGTCTATTTCAACTAATTTTGTCCATCCGATACGAACTTTGTATTTTGTTATGTAGTTCTACCAGGAATGTGTTACCATGCAAAAACTGTCTATTTCAACTAATTTTGTCCATCCGATACGAACTTTGTACTTTGCTATGTAGTTCTACCAGGAATGTGTTACCATGCAAAAACTGTCTATTTCAACTAATTTTGTCCATCCAAAACGAACTTTGTACTTTGCTATCTAGTTCTACCAGGAGTGAGTTACCATGCAAAAACTGTCTATTTCAACTAATTTTGTCCATCAGATACGAACTTTGTACTTTGCTATGTAGTTCTACCAGGAATGTGTTACCATGCAAAAACTGTCTATTTCAACTAATTTTGTCCATCCAAAACGAACTTTGTACTTTGCTATGTAGTTCTACCAGGAATGTGTTACCATGCAAAAACTGTCTATTTCAACTAATTTTGTCCATCCGATACGAACTTTGTACTTTGCTATGTAGTTCTACCAGGAATGTGTTACCATGCAAAAACTGTCTATTTCAACTAATTTTGTCCATCCAAAACGAACTTTGTACTTTGCTATGTAGTTCTACCAGGAGTGAGTTACCATGCAAAAACTGTCTATTTCAACTAACTTTGTCCATCAGATACGAACTTTGTACTTTGCTATGTAGTTCTACCAGGAGTGTGTTACCATGCAAAACCTGTCTATTTCAACTAATTTTGTCCATCCGATACGAACTTTGTACTTTGCTATGTAGTTCTACCAGGAGTGAGTTACCATGCAAAAACTGTCTATTTCAACTAATTTTGTCCATCCGATACGAACTTTGTACTTTGCTATGTAGTTCTAACAGGAATGTGTTACCATGCAAAAACTGTCTATTTCAACTAATTTTGTCCATCCAAAACGAACTTTGTACTTTGCTATGTAGTTCTACCAGGAGTGAGTTACCATGCAAAAACTGTCTATTTCAACTAATTTTGTCCATCCGACACGAACTTTGTACTTTGCTATCTAGTTCTACCAGGAGTGAGTTACCATGCAAAAACTGTCTATTTCAACTAATTTTGTCCATCAGATACGAACTTTGTACTTTGCTATGTAGTTCTACCAGGAGTATGTTACCATGCAAAAACTGTCTATTTCAACTAATTTCGTCCATCGGATACGAACTTTGTACTTTGCTATGTAGTTCTAACAGGAATGTGTTACCATGCAAAAACTGTCTATTTCAACTAATTTTGTCCATCCGACGCGAACTTTGTACTTTGCTATCTAGTTCTACCAGGAGTGAGTTACCATGCAAAAACTGTCTATTTCAACTAATTTCGTCCATCCGATACGAACTTTGTACTTTGCTATGTAGTTCTACCAGGAGTGAGTTACCATGCAAAAACTGTCTATTTCAACTAATTTCGTCCATCCGATACGAACTTTGTACTTTGCTATGTAGTTCTAACAGGAATGTGTTACCATGCAAAAACTGTCTATTTCAACTATTTTCGTCCATCCAATACGAACTTTGTACTTTGCTATGTACTTCTACCAGGAGTGTGTTACCATGCAAAAACTGTCTATTTCAACTAATTTCGTCCATCAGATACGAACTTTGTACTTTGCTATGTAGTTCTAACAGGAATGTGTTACCATGCAAAAACTGTCTATTTCAACTATTTTCGTCCATCCGATACGAACTTTGTACTTTGCTATCTAGTTCTACCAGGAATGTGTTACCATGCAAAAACTGTCTATTTCAACTAATTTCGTCCATCCGATACGAACTTTGTACTTTGCTATGTAGTTCTACCAGGAGTGAGTTACCATGCAAAAACTGTCTATTTCAACTAATTTCGTCCATCCGATACGAACTTTGTACTTTGCTATGTAGTTCTACCAGGAGTGAGTTACCATGCAAAAACTGTCTATTTCAACTAATTTCGTCCATCCGATACGAACTTTGTACTTTGCTATGTAGTTCTAACAGGAATGTGTTACCATGCAAAAACTGTCTATTTCAACTAATTTCGTCCATCCGATACGAACTTTGTACTTTGCTATGTAGTTCTACCAGGAGTGAGTTACCATGCAAAAACTGTCTATTTCAACTAATTTCGTCCATCCGATACGAACTTTGTACTTTGCTATGTAGTTCTACCAGGAGTGAGTTACCATGCAGAAACTGTCTATTTCAACTAATTTCGTCCATCCGATACGAACTTTGTACTTTGCTATCTAGTTCTACCAGGAATGTGTCACCATGCAAAAACTGTCTATTTCAACTAATTTTGTCCATCCAAAACGAACTTTGTACTTTGCTATGTACTTCTACCAGGAGTGTGTTACCATGCAAAAACTGTCTATTTCAACTAATTTCGTCCATCAGATACGAACTTTGTACTTTGCTATGTAGTTCTAACAGGAATGTGTTACCATGCAAAAACTGTCTATTTCAACTAATTTTGTCCATCCGACACGAACTTTGTACTTTGCTATCTAGTTCTACCAGGAGTGAGTTACCATGCAAAAACTGTCTATTTCAACTAATTTCGTCCATCCGATACGAACTTTGTACTTTGCTATGTAGTTCTACCAGGAGTGAGTTACCATGCAAAAACTGTCTATTTCAACTAATTTCGTCCATCCGATACGAACTTTGTACTTTGCTATGTAGTTCTACCAGGAGTGTGTTACCATGCAAAAACTGTCTATTTCAACTAATTTCGTCCATCCGATACGAACTTTGTACTTTGCTATGTAGTTCTACCAGGAGTGAGTTACCATGCAAAAACTGTCTATTTCAACTAATTTCGTCCATCCGATACGAACTTTGTACTTTGCTATGTAGTTCTACCAGGAGTGAGTTACCATGCAAAAACTGTCTATTTCAACTAATTTCGTCCATCCGATACGAACTTTGTACTTTGCTATGTAGTTCTAACAGGAATGTGTTACCATGCAAAAACTGTCTATTTCAACTAATTTCGTCCATCCGATACGAACTTTGTACTTTGCTATGTAGTTCTACCAGGAGTGAGTTACCATGCAAAAACTGTCTATTTCAACTAATTTCGTCCATCCGATACGAACTTTGTACTTTGCTATGTAGTTCTACCAGGAGTGAGTTACCATGCAGAAACTGTCTATTTCAACTAATTTCGTCCATCCGATACGAACTTTGTACTTTGCTATCTAGTTCTACCAGGAATGTGTCACCATGCAAAAACTGTCTATTTCAACTAATTTTGTCCATCCAAAACGAACTTTGTACTTTGCTATGTACTTCTACCAGGAGTGTGTTACCATGCAAAAACTGTCTATTTCAACTAATTTCGTCCATCAGATACGAACTTTGTACTTTGCTATGTAGTTCTAACAGGAATGTGTTACCATGCAAAAACTGTCTATTTCAACTATTTTCGTCCATCCGATACGAACTTTGTACTTTGCTATCTAGTTTTACCAGGAATGTGTTACCATGCAAAAACTGTCTATTTCAACTAATTTCGTCCATCCGATACGAACTTTGTACTTTGCTATGTAGTTCTACAAGGAGTATGTTACCATGCAAAAACTGTCTATTTCAACTAATTTTGTCCATCCAAAATGAACTTTGTACTTTGCTATGTAGTTTTACCAGGAGTGAGTTACCATGCAAAAACTGTCTATTTCAACTAATTTCGTCCATCCGATACGAACTTTGTACTTTGCTATGTAGTTCTACCAGGAGTGTGTTACCATGCAAAAACTGTCTATTTCAACTAATTTCGTCCATCCGATACGAACTTTGTACTTTGCTATGTAGTTCTACCAGGAGTGAGTTACCATGCAAAAACTGTCTATTTCAACTAATTTCGTCCATCCGATACGAATTTTGTACTTTGCTATGTAGTTCTAACAGGAATGTGTTACCATGCAAAAACTGTCTATTTCAACTATTTTCGTCCATCCGATACGAACTTTGTACTTTGCTATGTACTTCTACCAGGAGTGTGTTACCATGCAAAAACTGTCTATTTCAACTAATTTCGTCCATCAGATACGAACTTTGTACTTTGCTATGTAGTTCTAACAGGAATGTGTTACCATGCAAAAACTGTCTATTTCAACTATTTTCGTCCATCCGATACGAACTTTGTACTTTGCTATGTAGTTCTACCAGGAATGTGTTACCATGCAAAAACTGTCTATTTCAACTAATTTCGTCCATCCGATACGAACTTTGTACTTTGCTATGTAGTTCTACAAGGAGTATGTTACCATGCAAAAACTGTCTATTTCAACTAATTTTGTCCATCCAAAATGAACTTTGTACTTTGCTATGTAGTTTTACCAGGAGTGAGTTACCATGCAAAAACTGTCTATTTCAACTAATTTCGTCCATCCGATACGAACTTTGTACTTTGCTATGTAGTTCTACCAGGAGTGTGTTACCATGCAAAAACTGTCTATTTCAACTAATTTCGTCCATCCGATACGAACTTTGTACTTTGCTATGTAGTTCTACCAGGAATGTGTTACCATGCAGAAACTGTCTATTTCAACTAATTTCGTCCATCCGATACGAACTTTGTACTTTGCTATGTAGTTCTACCAGGAATGTGTTACCATGCAAAAACTGTCTATTTCAACTAATTTCGTCCATCCGATACGAACTTTGTACTTTGCTATGTAGTTCTACAAGGAGTATGTTACCATGCAAAAACTGTCTATTTCAACTAATTTTGTCCATCCAAAATGAACTTTGTACTTTGCTATGTAGTTTTACCAGGAGTGAGTTACCATGCAAAAACTGTCTATTTCAACTAATTTCGTCCATCCGATACGAACTTTGTACTTTGCTATGTAGTTCTAACAGGAATGTGTTACCATGCAAAAACTGTCTATTTCAACTAATTTCGTCCATCCGATACGAACTTTGTACTTTGCTATGTAGTTCTACCAGGAGTGAGTTACCATGCAAAAACTGTCTATTTCAACTAATTTCGTCCATCCGATACGAACTTTGTACTTTGCTATGTAGTTCTACCAGGAGTGAGTTACCATGCAGAAACTGTCTATTTCAACTAATTTCGTCCATCCGATACGAACTTTGTACTTTGCTATCTAGTTCTACCAGGAATGTGTCACCATGCAAAAACTGTCTATTTCAACTAATTTTGTCAATCCAAAACGAACTTTGTACTTTGCTATGTAGTTCTACCAGGAGCGAGTTACCATGCAAAAACTGTCTATTTCAACTAATTTCGTCCATCCGATACGAACTTTGTACTTTGCTATGTAGTTCTACCAGGAGTGTGTTACCATGCAAAAACTGTCTATTTCAACTAATGTCGTCCATCCGATACGAAATTTGGACTTTGCTATGTAGTTCTACCAGGAGTGTGTTACCATGCAAAAACTGTCTATTTCAACTAATTTCGTCCATCCGATACGAACTTTGTACTTTGCTATGTAGTTCTACCAGGAGTGTGTTACCATGCAAAAACTGTCTATTTCAACTAATTTCGTCCATCCAAAACGAACTTTGGACTTTGCTATGTAGTTCTACCAGGAGTGTGTTACCATGCAAAAACTGTCTATTTCAACTAATTTCGTCCATCCGATACGAACTTTGGACTTTGCTATGTAGTTCTACCAGGAATGTGTTACCATGCAAAAACTGTCTATTTCAACTAATTTTGTCCATCCGATACGAACTTTGGACTTTGCTATGTAGTTCTACCAGGAGTGTGTTACCATGCAAAAACTGTCTATTTCAACTAATTTCGTCCATCCGATACGAACTTTGTACTTTGCTATGTAGTTCTACCAGGAATGTGTTACCATGCTAAAACTGTCTATTTCAACTAATTTCGTCCATCCGATACGAACTTTGTACTTTGCTATGTAGTTCTACCAGGAATGTGTTACCATGCAAAAACTGCCTATTTCAACTAATTTCGTCCATCCAAAACGAACTTTGTACTTTGCTATGTAGTTCTACCAGGAGTGTGTTACCATGCAAGAACTGTCTATTTCAACTAATTTCGTCCATCCGATACGAACTTTGTACTTTGCTATGTAGTTCTACCAGGAGTGTGTTACCATGCAAAAACTGTCTATTTCAACTAATTTCGTCCATCCAAAACGAACTTTGTACTTTGCTATGTAGTTCTACCAGGAGTGTGTTACCATGCAAAAGCTGTCTATTTCAACTAATTTCGTCCATCCAAAACGAACTTTGTACTTTGCTATGTAGTTCTACCAGGAGTGTGTTACCATGCAAAAACTGTCTATTTCAACTAATTTCGTCCATCCGATACGAACTTTGTACTTTGCTATGTAGTTCTACCAGGAATGTGTTACCATGCTAAAACTGTCTATTTCAACTAATTTCGTCCATCCGATACGAACTTTGTACTTTGCTATGTAGTTCTACCAGGAATGTGTTACCATGCAAAAACTGCCTATTTCAACTAATTTCGTCCATCCAAAACGAACTTTGTACTTTGCTATGTAGTTCTACCAGGAGTGTGTTACCATGCAAAAACTGTCTATTTCAACTAATTTCGTCCATCCAATACGAACTTTGTACTTTGCTATGTAGTTCTACCAGGAGTGTGTTACCATGCAAAAACTGTCTATTTCAACTAATTTCGTCCATCCGATACGAACTTTGTACTTTGCTATGTAGTTCTACCAGGAATGTGTTACCATGCAAAAACTGTCTATTTCAACTAATTTCGTCCATCCGATACGAACTTTGTACTTTGCTATGTAGTTCTACCAGGAATGTGTTACCATGCAAAAACTGCCTATTTCAACTAATTTCGTCCATCCAAAACGAACTTTGTACTTTGCTATGTAGTTCTACCAGGAGTGTGTTACCATGCAAGAACTGTCTATTTCAACTAATTTCGTCCATCCAATACGAACTTTGTACTTTGCTATGTAGTTCTACCAGGAGTGTGTTACCATGCAAAAACTGTCTATTTCCACTAATTTCGTCCATCCGATACGAACTTTGTACTTTGCTATGTAGTTCTACCAGGAGTGTGTTACCATGCAAAAACTGTCTATTTCAACTAATTTCGTCCATCCAAAACGAACTTTGTACTTTGCTATGTAGTTCTACCAGGAGTGTGTTACCATGCAAAAACTGTCTATTTCAACTAATTTCGTCCATCCAATACGAACTTTGTACTTTGCTATGTAGTTCTACCAGGAGTGTGTTACCATGCAAAAACTGTCTATTTCAACTAATTTCGTCCATCCAATACGAACTTTGTACTTTGCTATGTAGTTCTACCAGGAATGTGTTACCATGCAAAAACTGTCTACTTCAACTAATTTCGTCCATCCGATACGAACTTTGTACTTTGCTATGTAGTTCTACCAGGAGTGTGTTACCATGCAAAAACTGTCTATTTCAACTAATTTCGTCCATCCAAAACGAACTTTGTACTTTGCTATGTAGTTCTACCAGGAATGTGTTACCATGCAAAAACTGCCTATTTCAACTAATTTCGTCCATCCAAAACGAACTTTGTACTTTGCTATGTAGTTCTACCAGGAGTGTGTTACCATGCAAAAACTGTCTATTTCAACTAATTTCGTCCATCCAATACGAACTTTGTACTTTGCTATGTAGTTCTACCAGGAATGTGTTACCATGCAAAAACTGTCTATTTAAACTAATTTCGTCCATCCGATACGAACTTTGTACTTTGCTATGTAGTTCTACCAGGAGTGTGTTACCATGCAAAAACTGTCTATTTCAACTAATTTCGTCCATCCAAAACGAACTTTGTACTTTGCTATGTAGTTCTACCAGGAGTGTGTTACCATGCAAAAACTGTCTATTTCAACTAATTTCGTCCATCCAATACGAACTTTGTACTTTGCTATGTAGTTCTACCAGGAGTGTGTTACCATGCAAAAACTGTCTAATTCAACTAATTTCGTCCATCCGATACGAACTTTGTACTTTGCTATGTAGTTCTACCAGGAGTGTGTTACCATGCAAAAACTGTCTATTTTAACTAATTTCGTCCATCCAAAACGAACTTTGTACTTTGCTATGTAGTTCTACCAGGAATGTGTTACCATGCAAAAACTGTCTATTTCAACTAATTTCGTCCATCCAAAACGAACTTTGGACTTTGCTATGTAGTTCTACCAGGAGTGTTTTACCATGCAAAAACTGTCTATTTCAACTAATTTCGTCCATCCGATATGAACTTTGGACTTTGCTATGTAGTTCTACCAGGAGTGTGTTACCATGCAAAAACTGTCTATTTCAACTAATTTCGTCCATCCAAAACGAACTTTGGACTTTGCTATGTAGTTCTACCAGGAGTGTGTTACCATGCAAAAACTGTCTATTTCAACTAATTTCGTCCATCCGATACGAACTTTGGACTTTGCTATGTAGTTCTACCAGGAATGTGTTACCATGCAAAAACTGTCTATTTCAACTAATTTTGTCCATCCGATACGAACTTTGTACTTTGCTATGTAGTTCTACCAGGAGTGTGTTACCATGCAAAAACTGTCTATTTCAACTAATTTCATCCATCCAATACGAACTTTGTGCTTTGCTATGTAGTTCTACCAGGAGTGTGTTACCATGCAAAAACTGTCTATTTCAACTAATTTCGTCCATCCGATACGAACTTTGTACTTTGCTATGTAGTTCTACCAGGAATGTGTTACCATGCAAAAACTGTCTATTTCAACTAATTTCGTCCATCCAAAACGAACTTTGGACTTTGCTATGTAGTTCTACCAGGAGTGTGTTACCATGCAAAAACTGTCTATTTCAACTAATTTCGTCCATCCAATACGAACTTTGTACTTTGCTATGTAGTTCTACCAGGAGTGTGTTACCATGCAAAAACTGTCTATTTCAACTAATTTCGTCCATCCGATACGAACTTTGTACTTTGCTATGTAGTTCTACCAGGAGTGTGTTACCATGCAAAAACTGTCTATTTCAACTAATTTCGTCCATCCAAAACGAACTTTGGACTTTGCTATGTAGTTCCACCAGGAGTGTGTTACCATGCAAATACTGTCTATTTCAACTAATTTCGTCCATCCAAAACGAACTTTGTACTTTGCTATGTAGTTCTACCAGGAATGTGTTACCATGCAAAAACTGTCTATTTCAACTAATTTTGTCCATCAGATACGAACTTTGTACTTTGCTATGTAGTTCTACCAGGAATGTGTTACCATGCAAAAACTGTCTATTTCAACTAATTTCGTCCATCCGATACGAACTTTGTACTTTGCTATGTAGTTCTACCAGGAGTGTGTTACCATGCAAAAACTGTCTATTTCAACTAATTTCGTCCATCTGATACGAACTTTGTACTTTGCTATGTAGTTCTACCAGGAGTGTGTTACCATGCAAAAACTGTCTATTTCAACTAATTTCGTCCATCCAATACGAACTTTGGACTTTGCTATGTAGTTCTACCAGGAGTGTGTTACCATGCAAAAACTGTCTATTTCAACTAATTTCGTCCATCCGATACGAACTTTGTACTTTGCTATGTAGTTCTACCAGGAGTGTGTTACCATGCAAAAACTGTCTATTTCAACTAATTTCGTCCATCCAAAACGAACTTTGGACTTTGCTATGTAGTTCTACCAGGAGTGTGTTACCATGCAAAAACTGTCTATTTCAACTAATTTCGTCCATCCGATACGAACTTTGGACTTTGCTATGTAGTTCTACCAGGAATGTGTTACCATGCAAAAACTGTCTATTTCAACTAATTTTGTCCATCCGATACGAACTTTGGACTTTGCTATGTAGTTCTACCAGGAGTGTGTTACCATGCAAAAACTGTCTATTTCAACTAATTTCATCCATCCAATACGAACTTTGTGCTTTGCTATGTAGTTCTACCAGGAGTGTGTTACCATGCAAGAACTGTCTATTTCAACTAATTTCGTCCATCCGATACGAACTTTGTACTTTGCTATGTAGTTCTACCAGGAATGTGTTACCATGCAAAAACTGTCTATTTCAACTAATTTCGTCCATCCAAAACGAACTTTGGACTTTGCTATGTAGTTCTACCAGGAGTGTGTTACCATGCAAAAACTGTCTATTTCAACTAATTTCGTCCATCCAATACGAACTTTGTACTTTGCTATGTAGTTCTACCAGGAGTGTGTTACCATGCAAAAACTGTCTATTTCAACTAATTTCGTCCATCCGATACGAACTTTGTACTTTGCTATGTAGTTCTACCAGGAGTGTGTTACCATGCAAAAACTGTCTATTTCAACTAATTTCGTCCATCCAAAACGAATTTTGGACTTTGCTATGTAGTTCCACCAGGAGTGTGTTACCATGCAAAAACTGTCTATTTCAACTAATTTCGTCCATCAGATACGAACTTTGTACTTTGCTATGTAGTTCTACCAGGAGTGTGTTAACATGCAAAAACTGTCTATTTCAACTAATTTCGTCCATCCAAAACGAACTTTGGACTTTGCTATGTAGTTCTACCAGGAGTGTGTTACCATGCAAAAACTGTCTATTTCAACTAATTTCGTCCATCCGATACGAACTTTGGACTTTGCTATGTAGTTCTACCAGGAATGTGTTACCATGCAAAAACTGTCTATTTCAACTAATTTTGTCCATCCGATACGAACTTTGGACTTTGCTATGTAGTTCTACCAGGAGTGTGTTACCATGCAAAAACTGTCTATTTCAACTAATTTCATCCATCCAATACGAACTTTGTGCTTTGCTATGTAGTTCTACCAGGAGTGTGTTACCATGCAAGAACTGTCTATTTCAACTAATTTCATCCATCCAATACGAACTTTGTACTTTGCTATGTAATTCTACCAGGAATGTGTTACCATGCAAAAACTGTCTATTTCAACTAATTTCATCCATCCAATACGAACTTTGTGCTTTGCTATGTAGTTCTACCAGGAGTGTGTTACCATGCAAGAACTGTCTATTTCAACTAATTTCGTCCATCCGATACGAACTTTGTACTTTGCTATGTAGTTCTACCAGGAATGTGTTACCATGCAAAAACTGTCTATTTCAACTAATTTCGTCCATCCAAAACGAACTTTGGACTTTGCTATGTAGTTCTACCAGGAGTGTGTTACCATGCAAAAACTGTCTATTTCAACTAATTTCGTCCATCCAATACGAACTTTGTACTTTGCTATGTAGTTCTACCAGGAGTGTGTTACCATGCAAAAACTGTCTATTTCAACTAATTTCGTCCATCCGATACGAACTTTGTACTTTGCTATGTAGTTCTACCAGGAGTGTGTTACCATGCAAAAACTGTCTATTTCAACTAATTTCGTCCATCCAAAACGAATTTTGGACTTTGCTATGTAGTTCCACCAGGAGTGTGTTACCATGCAAAAACTGTCTATTTCAACTAATTTCGTCCATCCGATACGAACTTTGTACTTTGCTATGTAGTTCTACCAGGAGTGTGTTAACATGCAAAAACTGTCTATTTCAACTAATTTCGTCCATCCAAAACGAACTTTGGACTTTGCTATGTAGTTCTACCAGGAGTGTGTTACCATGCAAAAACTGTCTATTTCAACTAATTTCGTCCATCCGATACGAACTTTGGACTTTGCTATGTAGTTCTACCAGGAATGTGTTACCATGCAAAAACTGTCTATTTCAACTAATTTTGTCCATCCGATACGAACTTTGGACTTTGCTATGTAGTTCTACCAGGAGTGTGTTACCATGCAAAAACTGTCTATTTCAACTAATTTCATCCATCCAATACGAACTTTGTGCTTTGCTATGTAGTTCTACCAGGAGTGTGTTACCATGCAAGAACTGTCTATTTCAACTAATTTCGTCCATCCGATACGAACTTTCTACTTTGCTATGTAGTTCTACCAGGAATGTGTTACCATGCAAAAACTGTCTATTTCAACTAATTTCGTCCATCCAAAACGAACTTTGGACTTTGCTATGTAGTTCTACCAGGAGTGTGTTACCATGCAAAAACTGTCTATTTCAACTAATTTCGTCCATCCAATACGAACTTTGTACTTTGCTATGTAGTTCTACCAGGAGTGTGTTACCATGCAAAAACTGTCTATTTCAACTAATTTCGTCCATCCGATACGAACTTTGTACTTTGCTATGTAGTTCTACCAGGAGTGTGTTACCATGCAAAAACTGTCTATTTCAACTAATTTCGTCCATCCAAAACGAATTTTGGACTTTGCTATGTAGTTCCACCAGGAGTGTGTTACCATGCAAAAACTGTCTATTTCAACTAATTTCGTCCATCAGATACGAACTTTGTACTTTGCTATGTAGTTCTACCAGGAATGTGTTACCATGCAAAAACTGTCTATTTCAACTAATTTCGTCCATCCGATACGAACTTTGTACTTTGCTATGTAGTTCTACCAGGAGTGTGTTACCATGCAAAAACTGTCTATTTCAATTAATTTCGTCCATCCAATACGAACTTTGTACTTTGCTATGTAGTTCTACCAGGAGTGTGTTACCATGCAAAAACTGTCTATTTCAACTAATTGTGTCCATCCGATACGAACTTTGTACTTTGCTATGTAGTTCTACCAGGAGTGTGTTACCATGCAAAAACTGTCTATTTCAACTAATTTCGTCCATCCGATACGAACTTTGTACTTTGCTATGTAGTTCTACCAGGAATGTGTTACCATGCAAAAACTGTCTATTTCAACTAATTTTGTCCATCCGATACGAACTTTGTACTTTGCTATGTAGTTCTACCAGGAATGTGTTACCATGCAAAAACTGTCTATTTCAACTAATTTCGTCCATCCGATACGAACTTTGTACTTTGCTATGTAGTTCTACCAGGAATGTGTTACCATGCAAAAACTGTCTATTTCAACTAATTTCGTCCATCCGATACGAACTTTGTACTTTGCTATGTAGTTCTACCAGGAATGTGTTACCATGCAAAAACTGTCTTTTTCAACTAATTTCTTCCATCCAATTCGAACTTTGTACTTTGCTATGTAGTTCTACCAGGAGTGTGTTACCATGCAAAAACTGTCTATTTCAACTAATTTCGTCCATCCGATACGAACTTTGTACTTTGCTATGTAGTTATACGAGGAGTGTGTTACCATGCAAAAACTGTCTATTTCAACTAATTTCGTCCATCCAATACGAACTTTGTACTTTGCTATGTAGTTCTACCAGGAGTGTGTTACCATGCAAAAACTGTCTATTTCAACTAATTTCGTCCATCCAATACGAACTTTGGACTTTGCTATGTAGTTCTACCAGGAGTGTGTTACCATGCAAAAACTGTCTATTTCAACTAATTTCGTCCATCCGATACGAACTTTGTACTTTGCTATGTAGTTCTACCAGGAGTGTGTTACCATGCAAAAACTGTCTATTTCAACTAATTTCGTCCATCCAAAACGAACTTTGGACTTTGCTATGTAGTTCTACCAGGAGTGTGTTACCATGCAAAAACTGTCTATTTCAACTAATTTCGTCCATCCGATACGAACTTTGGACTTTGCTATGTAGTTCTACCAGGAGTGTGTTACCATGCAAAAACTGTCTATTTCAACTAATTTCGTCCATCCAATACGAACTTTGTACTTTGCTATGTAGTTCTACCAGGAGTGTGTTACCATGCAAAAACTGTCTATTTCAACTAATTTCGTCCATCCAAAACGAACTTTGGACTTTGCTATGTAGTTCTACCAGGAGTGTGTTACCATGCAAAAACTGTCTATGTCAACTAATTTCGTCCATCCAATACGAACTTTGTACTTTGCTATGTAGTTCTACCAGGAATGTGTTACCATGCAAAAACTGTCTATTTCAACTAATTTCGTCCATCCAAAACGAACTTTGGACTTTGCTATGTAGTTCTACCAGGAGTGTGTTACCATGCAAAAACTGTCTATTTCAACTAATTTCGTCCATCCGATACGAACTTTGGACTTTGCTATGTAGTTCTACCAGGAGTGTGTTACCATGCAAAAACTGTCTATTTCAACTAATTTCGTCCATCCAATACGAACTTTGTACTTTGCTATGTAGTTCTACCAGGAGTGTGTTACCATGCAAAAACTGTCTATTTCAACTAATTTCGTCCATCCAAAACGAACTTTGGACTAAGCTATTATTATTATTATTTATTATTAATTCATCGGACATGCACGTGTCTTAATGAATACTTAATTGGTAATGTGACAAAGAGACAACGGACCTAACAAGACGAGTTGGACATTGATGGACAGAAACGGAGACGTTCGCGAAATGCCGGTTGGGAAATACCAAAGTCATACACATTGTAATTAGCGTTAAAAACTGTACACATCACATTTACGGGATCTGTTTGACCGAAAGTGGTTCTATATCGCGAAGTTTTGATTATTTCCCGTTGTCTAAGTCTCCTGGATGGGGCCAAAAAGTTAATGGAGCTAAGAAGGACCGGTGCATCAATGTCGTTACCGATGAGGCCAGCAACAAACATACATTGAGCCATTGTCCGTCGTACCGCCAATGGCTGAAGTCCCAAGAGCAGGCATCGTGCTGTGTAGTCTGGGCGTGTGTCGTTGGCTCTCCAGGGAAGAAGCCTAATGGCAAACCGGGTTGCCTTCCGTTGGATCGCTTCGATGCGTTGGCTCCAGGCATGTATTGAGGGACACCAAACTACACTCGCGTATTCTAGGATTGGTCGGACCAACGAACAAAATAGGATTTTTACGCACATGGGATCACGGAAATCTTTAGTCACACGAAACATTAAGCCTAGCGTCTGATTACCACGGTTAATTAGATTTGTCATATGGGGTCTAAAACTAAGTTGCTTGTCAAGAACGACACCTAAGTCTCTAACACTATCCGCACGTTGCAATAACCTATTCTCAATGTTGTAGTCAAAGAGAATGACAGATCTGCATCTTGAGAAGGACATTACTTGACATTTATCGATGGACAGTAGCAGTGAGTTTCGACGGCACCAAGAACTGAATGTGTCGATTGCCACTTGAAGACGAGAACAGTCTGAGACCTGTTTCACCGCGGCAAACAGCTTGACATCATCGGCATATAACAGAATGTTGAAATCAGCTAGTAGTAAAGCAGCATCGTTGATGTACAGAAGGAACAGTAATGGTCCGAGATTGCTGCCTTGCGGGACCCCGGAATTAGTGGTGAAGGTTCGTGACACGCTATTCTCTAGCTTAATGCGATAAGATCTTCCTGTGAGGTAAGAATTTATCCATTTTACCATACCATTTGAGAAACCAAGCTTCTGCAATTTAGCCACTAGAATAGCGTGGGAAACCGAGTCAAAGGCCGCCTTCAGGTCTGTGTAGATGGCATCGACCTGGAACCCAGAGTCCAGATTTTTTTTGCAGAAACTGACAAACTCGATTAGATTCGTGGACGTTGAGCGTTTGGGTATGAAACCGTGTTGTGAGGAGCATAGGTACTGTTTTGCAGCAGGCAGCATTGAGTGGTGGAGCATGAGCTCAAACACCTTCGACATAGCGCAAAGGGATGTCACACCCCGGTAATTTTTTGCATGTGAACGATCACCTTTTTTGTGTATTGGCACCATTAGAGCTGATTTCCAATAGCTGGGATATATTCCCGTTTGAAGAGAGGTGTTGTAGATGTTTGCTAAAATTGGAGCAATAGCATTGCAGCAGCGGACGAGGACGATAGCCGGAACACCATCTGGTCCAGGGCAAGTAGTCGGTTTAAGTCGGTTTATAAACGCGACCACTGTAGGAATATCTATTTGTGGGAGGTTTAGTTCCAGTGTATCAGCTGGTGTGTCGGCAGTGGCGTCGGCAACGTTAGCGGGGTCAGTGGTCACACTGACGTATTGGCTTTCAAATCGGCGTGCAAATATCTCACAGATCGAATCAGGAGAGGTGCCATCGATCCCTTTAAAAGATACTACATTCGGAATCGAATTGATTTTGGTTTTACTTTGGACAAACTTCCAAAAACTGCGAGGTTTGGACGAAAGATTGCGTTCGATTGAGGCTGTGTACCTGGCGTAGCATATGCGATTATATCGACGGTACATATTTGATACTATGCCAAAACGGATCCTGGAACATGTAGTTCTTGAACGCCGATGAGTGCGAAGCACTGCCGATCTTGCCTTTTTCAGTTTTCTGAGATGTTTATCTCCCCAAACTGGAGCCTTTTTTGGTCGCGAGCACGGAACACTGATGGAAAACGTCGCATGCAGTAAATCAGTGAAGGCATAAACTGCATCGTCTATCGAGTTATAGTTAGAGCATTTAAAATCGGCAGCAAAAGATGTAATGCGGGATTCAATGTCGGCAAAATTAGCTTTGGCGAAATTTAAGCGCGGTGCGTTGTCAGTTACAGTATGCGATTCAGCCGTCGTAACAGAAATTGTCCATTCAAGAGCCGGATGGTGGCAGTCAGGTGAGATGATTGCAGGATCCGAATGTCCTATTGTCGTAGTAGCAAGTGTAGCTGTCAGATTAGTAAAAATTAAGTCCAACTGGCGCCCCAAGTGGTTTTTCACACCGCTGAGCTGACTGAGCCCGTTACTGGCCATTCCATCAGTGAAAATAAAATTGGCCTGAGATTGACACACTGGTTCATAGTGCATAGCTTGAGGAAGTATGCTATCCATGTCGGATGGTAGTGGAGGGTTCCATATGATATCGGGCTGATTAAAATCACCAATGATGAATAACAAATCATCATCTTTCGAACACGACGAAAGACTTGTTACAACCTTGTTAAGAGTATCCAATGTGTGAGTGTAGGTGGCTAGACTCGGAGGGATATATACTGCGCCGATGATGATGTGTGTGTTTAGAGCTCGTATTTTGACGACCAGCATCTCGAGCGAATCAGTGCCCAGCGTTATTTGCTGCGTACAGAGCGAAGAAGAGCAAGCGATCAAAACACCTCCGCCGCGTGAGCAAGCACTGTTAGATCGGTTTCTGTCGCAACGATATACTTGGTAGCCATTATCCGAAAAAAGTGCGGTTGGGATGGAATCGTCTAGCCATGTCTCAGTCATTATTATAACATCGTGATCGGTTTCGCATAGTGCCATTTGTAAATCTTTCGTTTTAGTGCGTAAACCGCGGACATTCTGGTAATACACCGTGAGTTCACGTGGTGGTAGCAGTGTGGCAGTGTTCGTAGTCGGGATGGAAACATGCGTAGTATTCGTTGCACGTGAAGATAAGCGCACACGTTGTGACGTTCCCGCTGACAGGATACGTGGAAACGCAGTGTTTGGCGTGGGATGCACGATGCAGTTCGTTGATGTGTGACAGCTCAGTGTTGATGATAATGATCGCTTACACGCGAAAGAAGCGATCAAGTGTAACTTGGCGCATATTGTAGCTGGTCTTGTGGTTCGTTTGTGGAGGACCGTCAATCTATGTAGTTCTACCAGGAGTGTGTTACCATGCAAAAACTGTCTATTTCAACTAATTTCGTCCATCCAATACGAACTTTGTACTTTGCTATGTAGTTCTACCAGGAGTGTGTTACCATGCAAAAACTGTCTATTTCAACTAATTTCGTCCATCCAAAACGAACTTTGGACTAAGCTATTATTATTATTATTTATTATTAATTCATCGGACATGCACGTGTCTTAATGAATACTTAATTGGTAATGTGACAAAGAGACAACGGACCTAACAAGACGAGTTGGACATTGATGGACAGAAACGGAGACGTTCGCGAAATGCCGGTTGGGAAATACCAAAGTCATACACATTGTAATTAGCGTTAAAAACTGTACACATCACATTTACGGGATCTGTTTGACCGAAAGTGGTTCTATATCGCGAAGTTTTGATTATTTCCCGTTGTCTAAGTCTCCTGGATGGGGCCAAAAAGTTAATGGAGCTAAGAAGGACCGGTGCATCAATGTCGTTACCGATGAGGCCAGCAACAAACATACATTGAGCCATTGTCCGTCGTACCGCCAATGGCTGAAGTCCCAAGAGCAGGCATCGTGCTGTGTAGTCTGGGCGTGTGTCGTTGGCTCTCCAGGGAAGAAGCCTAATGGCAAACCGGGTTGCCTTCCGTTGGATCGCTTCGATGCGTTGGCTCCAGGCATGTATTGAGGGACACCAAACTACACTCGCGTATTCTAGGATTGGTCGGACCAACGAACAAAATAGGATTTTTACGCACATGGGATCACGGAAATCTTTAGTCACACGAAACATTAAGCCTAGCGTCTGATTACCACGGTTAATTAGATTTGTCATATGGGGTCTAAAACTAAGTTGCTTGTCAAGAACGACACCTAAGTCTCTAACACTATCCGCACGTTGCAATAACCTATTCTCAATGTTGTAGTCAAAGAGAATGACAGATCTGCATCTTGAGAAGGACATTACTTGACATTTATCGATGGACAGTAGCAGTGAGTTTCGACGGCACCAAGAACTGAATGTGTCGATTGCCACTTGAAGACGAGAACAGTCTGAGACCTGTTTCACCGCGGCAAACAGCTTGACATCATCGGCATATAACAGAATGTTGAAATCAGCTAGTAGTAAAGCAGCATCGTTGATGTACAGAAGGAACAGTAATGGTCCGAGATTGCTGCCTTGCGGGACCCCGGAATTAGTGGTGAAGGTTCGTGACACGCTATTCTCTAGCTTAATGCGATAAGATCTTCCTGTGAGGTAAGAATTTATCCATTTTACCATACCATTTGAGAAACCAAGCTTCTGCAATTTAGCCACTAGAATAGCGTGGGAAACCGAGTCAAAGGCCGCCTTCAGGTCTGTGTAGATGGCATCGACCTGGAACCCAGAGTCCAGATTTTTTTTGCAGAAACTGACAAACTCGATTAGATTCGTGGACGTTGAGCGTTTGGGTATGAAACCGTGTTGTGAGGAGCATAGGTACTGTTTTGCAGCAGGCAGCATTGAGTGGTGGAGCATGAGCTCAAACACCTTCGACATAGCGCAAAGGGATGTCACACCCCGGTAATTTTTTGCATGTGAACGATCACCTTTTTTGTGTATTGGCACCATTAGAGCTGATTTCCAATAGCTGGGATATATTCCCGTTTGAAGAGAGGTGTTGTAGATGTTTGCTAAAATTGGAGCAATAGCATTGCAGCAGCGGACGAGGACGATAGCCGGAACACCATCTGGTCCAGGGCAAGTAGTCGGTTTAAGTCGGTTTATAAACGCGACCACTGTAGGAATATCTATTTGTGGGAGGTTTAGTTCCAGTGTATCAGCTGGTGTGTCGGCAGTGGCGTCGGCAACGTTAGCGGGGTCAGTGGTCACACTGACGTATTGGCTTTCAAATCGGCGTGCAAATATCTCACAGATCGAATCAGGAGAGGTGCCATCGATCCCTTTAAAAGATACTACATTCGGAATCGAATTGATTTTGGTTTTACTTTGGACAAACTTCCAAAAACTGCGAGGTTTGGACGAAAGATTGCGTTCGATTGAGGCTGTGTACCTGGCGTAGCATATGCGATTATATCGACGGTACATATTTGATACTATGCCAAAACGGATCCTGGAACATGTAGTTCTTGAACGCCGATGAGTGCGAAGCACTGCCGATCTTGCCTTTTTCAGTTTTCTGAGATGTTTATCTCCCCAAACTGGAGCCTTTTTTGGTCGCGAGCACGGAACACTGATGGAAAACGTCGCATGCAGTAAATCAGTGAAGGCATAAACTGCATCGTCTATCGAGTTATAGTTAGAGCATTTAAAATCGGCAGCAAAAGATGTAATGCGGGATTCAATGTCGGCAAAATTAGCTTTGGCGAAATTTAAGCGCGGTGCGTTGTCAGTTACAGTATGCGATTCAGCCGTCGTAACAGAAATTGTCCATTCAAGAGCCGGATGGTGGCAGTCAGGTGAGATGATTGCAGGATCCGAATGTCCTATTGTCGTAGTAGCAAGTGTAGCTGTCAGATTAGTAAAAATTAAGTCCAACTGGCGCCCCAAGTGGTTTTTCACACCGCTGAGCTGACTGAGCCCGTTACTGGCCATTCCATCAGTGAAAATAAAATTGGCCTGAGATTGACACACTGGTTCATAGTGCATAGCTTGAGGAAGTATGCTATCCATGTCGGATGGTAGTGGAGGGTTCCATATGATATCGGGCTGATTAAAATCACCAATGATGAATAACAAATCATCATCTTTCGAACACGACGAAAGACTTGTTACAACCTTGTTAAGAGTATCCAATGTGTGAGTGTAGGTGGCTAGACTCGGAGGGATATATACTGCGCCGATGATGATGTGTGTGTTTAGAGCTCGTATTTTGACGACCAGCATCTCGAGCGAATCAGTGCCCAGCGTTATTTGCTGCGTACAGAGCGAAGAAGAGCAAGCGATCAAAACACCTCCGCCGCGTGAGCAAGCACTGTTAGATCGGTTTCTGTCGCAACGATATACTTGGTAGCCATTATCCGAAAAAAGTGCGGTTGGGATGGAATCGTCTAGCCATGTCTCAGTCATTATTATAACATCGTGATCGGTTTCGCATAGTGCCATTTGTAAATCTTTCGTTTTAGTGCGTAAACCGCGGACATTCTGGTAATACACCGTGAGTTCACGTGGTGGTAGCAGTGTGGCAGTGTTCGTAGTCGGGATGGAAACATGCGTAGTATTCGTTGCACGTGAAGATAAGCGCACACGTTGTGACGTTCCCGCTGACAGGATACGTGGAAACGCAGTGTTTGGCGTGGGATGCACGATGCAGTTCGTTGATGTGTGACAGCTCAGTGTTGATGATAATGATCGCTTACACGCGAAAGAAGCGATCAAGTGTAACTTGGCGCATATTGTAGCTGGTCTTGTGGTTCGTTTGTGGAGGACCGTCAATCTATGTAGTTCTACCAGGAGTGTGTTACCATGCAAAAACTGTCTATTTCAACTAATTTCGTCCATCCGATACGAACTTTGTACTTTGCTATGTAGTTCTACCAGGAATGTGTTACCATGCAAAAACTGTCTATTTCAACTAATTTCGTCCATCCGATACGAACTTTGTACTTTGCTATGTAGTTCTACCAGGAGTGTGTTACCATGCAAAAACTGTCTATTTCAACTAATTTCGTCCATCCGATACGAACTTTGTACTTTGCTATGTAGTTCTACCAGGAGTGTGTTACCATGCAAAAACTGTCTATTTCAACTAATTTCGTCCATCCGATACGAGCTTTGTACTTTGCTATGTAGTTCTACCAGGAATGTGTTACCATGCAAAAACTGTCTATTTCAACTAATTTCGTCCATCCAAAACGAACTTTGGACTTTGCTATGTAGTTCTACCAGGAGTGTGTTACCATGCAAAAACTGTCTATTTCAACTAATTTCGTCCATCCGATATGAACTTTGGACTTTGCTATGTAGTTCTACCAGGAGTGTGTTACCATGCAAAAACTGTCTATTTCAACTAATTTCGTCCATCCAATACGAACTTTGTACTTTGCTATGTAGTTCTACCAGGAGTGTGTTACCATGCAAAAACTGTCTATTTCAACTAATTTCGTCCATCCGATACGAACTTTGGACTTTGCTATGTAGTTCTACCAGGAGTGTGTTACCATGCAAAAACTGTCTATTTCAACTAATTTTGTCCATCCAATACGAACTTTGTACTTTGCTATGTAGTTCTACCAGGAGTGTGTTACCATGCAAAAACTGTCTATTTCAACTACCCAAGCAGCCTAAAGCAGCATGAGGCGCTGCATTATAGCTATATTTGCTTCACATGCTACTTTTAACGCTAAAGTTTTGCAGAGCGCTATTTTAGCGATATTGTAGCGATTTTCGCTGCTGTAAAAGTTATGCTGCAAGAAACCTCTCATGCAGCGCTCTTATAGCCAATTGTAAGCCAATGTCGTGAAGTCAAACAGTTTCGCTGCAAACAACCTCTCCTGCAGCGGGTTTGCAGCGATTCACGTTGACTGAAAAAATTTCGCTGCAAGCAACCTCTCCTGTAGCGGTTTTGCAGCGATTCACGTTGACTGAAAAAGTTTCGCTGCAAGCAACCTCTCCTGCAGCGGTTTTGCAGCGATTTTGCGGCAAATCGCCTTAATACACACAGTATAAGTTCAAATATAGGTGTGTGTATGTAATTTGCAATATACATTTTGGTACGTGAGGTTTGTTCTTGGAGAATTTAGTTGTGATAAAGCAAACATAGTGAAATGAATGCAAAAATGTTGCGGAAGTCTGGTGTGTTATACCGAAAAAAAGATGTGTATATGAAAAAAAGGACCTCAAACGAAGAGGCACCACAAATTCCAACTGTAAGCATCGAGGAGCCCGGAAACAGAACCTTGGCAGAAACAAAACCATATCGAAATAGTGAAGCAAATTGTCACGTTCCTAATGAAATACCAGCAAACGAATCAGGAAGTGATGAGGAGGAAAGCAGCATGTCAACGGAACATCCAAATTTTAAGGACATGGACATAAAAACATGTTTAAGGTACTGGGCAAAACCTTTGCAAAACCATGCCATGCAGAAATATCAGGAACAATCCTGTCAAACAGGCTCATTGCCGATATAAACTAACACACATACACACATTCTTCAGTCAACTGATTCACTTACACAAATAAAAATGCTAACTGCACGCACACATTTAAACTATCCAAGCAACCTAAAGCAACATGCAGCGCTACTTAGCGATAAAAAGAGCGCTTCAATACATGCGCTGCATATTGCCGAAATGTAGCGCTTTTGCAGCTAACCTGTAAAGCTTTACGATAGCTGCCGCTGTTTCCCGGATTGGCTGCATGAGCGCTACATTTCGGCAACGAGGCAGCGCTGCATTTCGACTGTTTCGCTTCGCTCTCGAACATCGTATTGAAGCGCTCTTTTTATCGCTAAGTAGCGCTGCATGTTGCTTTAGGTTGCTTGGGTAATTTCGTCCATCCAAAACGAACTTTGGACTTTGCTATGTAGTTCTACCAGGAGTGTGTTACCATGCAAAAACTGTCTATTTCAACTAATTTCGTCCATCCAATACGAACTTTGTACTTTGCTATGTAGTTCTACCAGGAGTGTGTTACCATGCAAAAACTGTCTATTTCAACTAATTTCGTCCATCCAATACGAACTTTGTACTTTGCTATGTAGTTCTACCAGGAATGTGTTACCATGCAAAAACTGTCTATTTCAACTAATTTCGTCCATCCAATACGAACTTTGTACTTTGCTATGTAGTTCTACCAGGAATGTGTTACCATGCAAAAACTGTCTATTTCAACTAATTTCGTCCATCCGATACGAACTTTGTACTTTGCTATGTAGTTATACCAGGAGTGTGTTACCATGCAAAAACTGTCTATTTCAACTAATTTTGTCCATCCAATACGAACTTTGTACTTTGCTATGTAGTTATACCAGGAGTGTGTTACCATGCAAAAACTGTCTATTTCAACTAATTTCGTCCATCCGATACGAACTTTGTACTTTGCTATGTAGTTCTACCAGGAATGTGTTACCATGCAAAAACTGTCTATTTCAACTAATTTCGTCCATCCAATACGAACTTTGTACTTTGCTATGTAGTTCTACCAGGAATGTGTTACCATGCAAAAACTGTCTATTTCAACTAATTTCGTCCATCCAATACGAACTTTGTACTTTGCTATGTAGTTCTACCAGGAATGTGTTACCATGCAAAAACTGTCTATTTCAACTAATTTCGTCCATCCGATACGAACTTTGTACTTTGCTATGTAGTTCTACCAGGAATGTGTTACCATGCAAAAACTGTCTATTTCAACTAATTTCGTCCATCCAATACGAACTTTGTACTTTGCTATGTAGTTCTACCAGGAATGTGTTACCATGCAAAAACTGTCTATTTCAACTAATTTCGTCCATCCGATACGAACTTTGTACTTTGCTATGTAGTTATACCAGGAGTGTGTTACCATGCAAAAACTGTCTATTTCAACTAATTTTGTCCATCCGATACGAACTTTGTACTTTGCTATGTAGTTATACCAGGAGTGTGTTACCATGCAAAAACTGTCTATTTCAACTAATTTCGTCCATCCGATACGAACTTTGTACTTTGCTATGTAGTTCTACCAGGAATGTGTTACCATGCAAAACCTGTCTATTTCAACTAATTTCGTCCATCCAATACGAACTTTGTACTTTGCTATGTAGTTCTACCAGGAATGTGTTACCATGCAAAAACTGTCTATTTCAACTAATTTCGTCCATCCGATACGAACTTTGTACTTTGCTATGTAGTTATACCAGGAGTGTGTTACCATGCAAAAACTGTCTATTTCAACTAATTTCGTCCATCCGATACGAACTTTGTACTTTGCTATGTAGTTATACCAGGAGTGTGTTACCATGCAAAAACTGTCTATTTCAACTAATTTCGTCCATCCGATACGAACTTTGTACTTTGCTATGTAGTTCCACCAGGAATGTGTTACCATGCAAAAACTGTCTATTTCAACTAATTTCGTCCATCCCATACGAACTTTGTACTTTGCTATGTAGTTCTACCAGGAATGTGTTACCATGCAAAAACTGTCTATTTCAACTAATTTCGTCCATCCGATACGAACTTTGTACTTTGCTATGTAGTTATACCAGGAGTGTGTTACCATGCAAAAACTGTCTATTTCAACTAATTTCGTCCATCCGATACGAACTTTGTACTTTGCTATGTAGTTCTACCAGGAATGTGTTACCATGCAAAAACTGTCTATTTCAACTAATTTCGTCCATCCGATACGAACTTTGTACTTTGCTATGTAGTTCTACCAGGAATGTGTTACCATGCAAAAACTGTCTATTTCAACTAATTTCGTCCATCCAATACGAACTTTGTACTTTGCTATGTAGTTCTACCAGGAATGTGTTACCATGCAAAAACTGTCTATTTCAACTAATTTCGTCCATCCGATACGAACTTTGTACTTTGCTATGTAGTTATACCAGGAGTGTGTTACCATGCAAAAACTGTCTATTTCAACTAATTTCGTCCATCCGATACGAACTTTGTACTTTGCTATGTAGTTCTACCAGGAATGTGTTACCATGCAAAAACTGTCTATTTCAACTAATTTTGTCCATCCGATACGAACTTTGTACTTTGCTATGTAGTTATACCAGGAGTGTGTTACCATGCAAAAACTGTCTATTTCAACTAATTTCGTCCATCCGATACGAACTTTGTACTTTGCTATGTAGTTCTACCAGGAATGTGTTACCATGCAAAAACTGTCTATTTCAACTAATTTCGTCCATCCGATACGAACTTTGTACTTTGCTATGTAGTTCTACCAGGAATGTGTTACCATGCAAAAACTGTCTATTTCAACTAATTTCGTCCATCCGATACGAACTTTGTACTTTGCTATGTAGTTCTACCAGGAATGTGTTACCATGCAAAAACTGTCTATTTCAACTAATTTCGTCCATCCGATACGAACTTTGTACTTTGCTATGTAGTTCTACCAGGAATGTGTTACCATGCAAAAACTGTCTATTTCAACTAATTTCGTCCATCCGATACGAACTTTGGACTTTGCCATGTAGTTCTACCAGGAGTGTGTTACCATGCAAAAACTGTCTATTTCAACTAACTTCGTCCATCCAATACGAACTTTGTATTTTGCTATGTGGTTCTACCAGGAGTGTGTTACCATGCAAAAACTGTCTATTTCAACTAATTTCGTCCATCCGATACGAACTTTGTACTTTGCTATGTAGTTCTACCAGGAGTGTGTTACCATGCAAAAACTGTCTATTTCAACTAATTTCGTCCATCCGATACGAACTTTGTACTTTGCTATGTAGTTCTACCAGGAATGTGTTACCATGCAAAAACTGTCTATTTCAACTAATTTCGTCCATCCGATACGAACTTTGTACTTTGCTATGTAGTTCTACCAGGAATGTGTTACCATGCAAAAACTGTCTATTTCAACTAATTTCGTCCATCCGATACGAACTTTGTACTTTGCTATGTAGTTCTACCAGGAATGTGTTACCATGCAAAAACTGTCTATTTCAACTAATTTCGTCCATCCGATACGAACTTTGTACTTTGCTATGTAGTTCTACCAGGAATGTGTTACCATGCAAAAACTGTCTATTTCAACTAATTTCGTCCATCCGATACGAACTTTGTACTTTGCTATGTAGTTCTACCAGGAATGTGTTACCATGCAAAAACTGTCTATTTCAACTAATTTCGTCCATCCGATACGAACTTTGTACTTTACTATGTAGTTCTACCAGGAATGTGTTACCATGCAAAAACTGTCTATTTCAACTAATTTCGTCCATCCAATACGAACTTTGTACTTTGCTATGTAGTTCTACCAGGAATGTGTTACCATGCAAAAACTGTCTATTTCAACTAATTTCGTCCATCCGATACGAACTTTGTACTTTGCTATGTAGTTCTACCAGGAATGTGTTACCATGCAAAAACTGTCTATTTCAACTAATTTCGTCCATCCGATACGAACTTTGTACTTTGCTATGTAGTTCTACCAGGAATGTGTTACCATGCAAAAACTGTCTATTTCAACTAATTTCGTCCATCCGATACGAACTTTGTACTTTGCTATGTAGTTCTACCAGGAATGTGTTACCATGCAAAAACTGTCTATTTCAACTAATTTCGTCCATCCGATACGAACTTTGTACTTTGCTATGTGGTTCTACCAGGAGTGTGTTACCATGCAAAAACTGTCTATTTCAACTAATTTCGTCCACCCGATACGAACTTTGTACTTTGCTATGTAGTTCTACCAGGAATGTGTTACCATGCAAAAACTGTCTATTTCAACTAATTTCGTCCATCCGATACGAACTTTGTACTTTGCTATGTAGTTATACCAGGAGTGTGTTACCATGCAAAAACTGTCTATTTCAACTAATTTTGTCCATCCGATACGAACTTTGTACTTTGCTATGTAGTTATACCAGGAGTGTGTTACCATGCAAAAACTGTCTATTTCAACTAATTTCGTCCATCCGATACGAACTTTGTACTTTGCTATGTAGTTCTACCAGGAATGTGTTACCATGCAAAAACTGTCTATTTCAACTAATTTCGTCCATCCGATACGAACTTTGTACTTTGCTATGTAGTTCTACCCGGAATGTGTTACCATGCAAAAACTGTCTATTTCAACTAATTTCGTCCATCCGATACGAACTTTGTACTTTGCTATGTAGTTCTACCAGGAGTGTGTTACCATGCAAAAACTGTCTATTTCAACTAATTTCGTCCATCCGATACGAACTTTGTACTTTGCTATGTAGTTCTACCAGGAATGTGTTACCATGCAAAAACTGTCTATTTCAACTAATTTCGTCCATCCGATACGAACTTTGTACTTTGCTATGTAGTTCTACCAGTAGTGTGTTACCATGCAAAAACTGTCTATTTCAACTAATTTCGTCCATCCGATACGAACTTTGTACTTTGCTATGTAGTTATACGAGGAGTGTGTTACCATGCAAAAACTGTCTATTCCAACTAATTTTGTCCATCCGATACGAACTTTGTACTTTGCTATGTAGTTCTACCAGGAATGTGTTACCATGCAAAAACTGTCTATTTCAACTAATTTCGTCCATCCGATACGAACTTTGTACTTTGCTATGTAGTTCTACCAGGAATGTGTTACCATGCAAAAACTGTCTATTTCAACTAATTTCGTCCATCCGATACGAACTTTGTACTTTGCTATGTAGTTCTACCAGGAATGTGATACCATGCAAAAACTGTCTATTTCAACTAATTTCGTCCATCCGATACGAACTTTGTACTTTGCTATGTAGTTCTACCAGGAATGTGTTACCATGCAAAAACTGTCTATTTCAACTAATTTCGGCCATCCGATACGAACTTTGTACTTTGCTATGTAGTTCTACCAGGAATGTGTTACCATGCAAAAACTGTCTATTTCAACTAATTTCGTCCATCCGATACGAACTTTGTACTTTGCTATATAGTTCTACCAGGAATGTGTTACCATGCAAAAACTGTCTATTTCAAATAATTTCGTCCATCCGATACGAACTTTGTACTTTGCTATGTAGTTCTACCAGGAATGTGTTACCATGCAAAAACTGTCTATTTCAACTAATTTCGTCCATCCGATACGAACTTTGTACTTTGCTATATAGTTCTACCAGGAATGTGTTACCATGCAAAAACTGTCTATTTCAACTAATTTCGTCCATCCAAAACGAACTTTGTACTTTGCTATGTAGTTATACCAGGAGTGTGTTACCATGCAAAAACTGTCTATTTCAACTAATTTCGTCCATCCGATACGAACTTTGTACTTTGATATGTAGTTCAACCAGGAGTGTGTTACCATGCAAAAACTGTCTATTTCAACTAATTTCGTCCATCCGATACGAACTTTGTACTTTGATATGTAGTTCTACCAGGAATGTGTTACCATGCAAAAACTGTCTATTTCAACTAATTTTGTCCATCCGATACGAACTTTGTACTTTGCTATGTAGTTCTACCAGGAATGTGTTACCATGCAAAAACTGTCTATTTCAACTAATTTCGTCCATCCGATACGAACTTTGTACTTTGCTATATAGTTCTACCAGGAATGTGTTACCATGCAAAAACTGTCTATTTCAACTAATTTCGTCCATCCGATACGAACTTTGTACTTTGCTATGTAGTTCTACCAGGAATGTGTTACCATGCAAAAACTGTCTATTTCAACTAATTTCGTCCATCCGAAACGAACTTTGTAGTTTGCTATATAGTTCTACCAGGAATGTGTTACCATGCAAAAACTGTCTATTTCAACTAATTTCGTCCATCCGATACGAACTTTGTACTTTGCTATGTAATTCTACCAGGAATGTGTTACCATGCAAAAACTGTCTATTTAAATTTAATTCGTCCATCCGATACGAACTTTGTACTTTGCTATGTAGTTCTACCAGGAATGTGTTACCATGCAAAAACTGTCTATTTCAACTAATTTCGTCCATCCGATACGAACTTTGTACTTTGCTATGTAGTTCTACCAGGAATGTGATACCATGCAAAAACTGTCTATTTCAACTAATTTCGGCCATCCGATACGAACTTTGTACTTTGCTATGTAGTTCTACCAGGAATGTGTTACCATGCAAAAACTGTCTATTTCAACTAATTTCGTCCATCCGAAACGAACTTTGTACTTTGCTATGTAGTTCTACCAGGAATGTGTTACCATGCAAAAACTGTCTATTTCAACTAATTTCGGCCATCCGATACGAACTTTGTACTTTGCTATGTAGTTCTACCAGGAATGTGTTACCATGCAAAAACTGTCTATTTCAACTTATTTCGTCCATCCGATACGAACTTTGTACTTTGCTATATAGTTCTACCAGGAATGTGTTACCATGCAAAAACTGTCTATTTCAACTAATTTCGTCCATCCGATACGAACTTTGTACTTTGCTATGTAATTCTACCAGGAATGTGTTACCATGCAAAAACTGTCTATTTCAATTTAATTCGTCCATCCGATACGAACTTTGTACTTTGCTATGTAGTTCTACCAGAAATGTGTTACCATGCGAAAACTGTCTATTTCAACTAATTTCGTCCATCCGATACGAACTTTGTACTTTGCTATGTAGTTCTACCAGGAATGTGTTACCATGCAAAAACTGTCTATTTCAACTAATTTCGTCCATCCGATACGAACTTTGTACTTTGCTATGTAGTTCTACCAGGAATGTGATACCATGCAAAAACTGTCTATTTCAACTAATTTCGTCCATCCGATACGAACTTTGTACTTTGCTATGTAGTTCTACCAGGAATGTGATACCATGCAAAAACTGTCTATTTCAACTAATTTCGTCCATCCGATACGAACTTTGTACTTTGCTATGTAATTCTACCAGGAATGTGTTACCATGCAAAAACTGTCTATTTCAATTTAATTCGTCCATCCGATACGAACTTTGTACTTTGCTATGTAGTTCTACCAGGAATGTGTTACCATGCGAAAACTGTCTATTTCAACTAATTTCGTCCATCCGATACGAACTTTGTACTTTGCTATATAGTTCTACCAGGAATGTGTTACCATGCAAAAACTGTCTATTTCAACTAATTTCGTCCATCCGATACGAACTTTGTACTTTGCTATGTAGTTCTACCAGGAATGTGTTACCATGCAAAAACTGTCTATTTCAACTAATTTCGTCCATCCGATACGAACTTTGTACTTTGCTATGTAGTTCTACCAGGAATGTGATACCATGCAAAAACTGTCTATTTCAACTAATTTCGTCCATCCGATACGAACTTTGTACTTTGCTATGTAATTCTACCAGGAATGTGTTACCATGCAAAAACTGTCTATTTCAATTTAATTCGTCCATCCGATACGAACTTTGTACTTTGCTATGTAGTTCTACCAGGAATGTGTTACCATGCGAAAACTGTCTATTTCAACTAATTTCGTCCATCCGATACGAACTTTGTACTTTGCTATATAGTTCTACCAGGAATGTGTTACCATGCAAAAACTGTCTATTTCAACTAATTTCGTCCATCCGATACGAACTTTGTACTTTGCTATGTAGTTCTACCAGGAATGTGTTACCATGCAAAAACTGTCTATTTCAACTAATTTCGTCCATCCGATACGAACTTTGTACTTTGCTATGTAGTTCTACCAGGAATGTGATACCATGCAAAAACTGTCTATTTCAACTAATTTCGTCCATCCGATACGAACTTTGTACTTTGCTATGTAGTTCTACCAGGAATGTGTTACCATGCAAAAACTGTCTATTTCAACTAATTTCGTCCATCCGATACGAACTTTGTACTTTGCTATGTAGTTCTACCAGGAATGTGATACCATGCAAAAACTGTCTATTTCAACTAATTTCGTCCATCCGATACGAACTTTGTACTTTGCTATGTAGTTCTACCAGGAATGTGATACCATGCAAAAACTGTCTATTTCAACTAATTTCGTCCATCCGATACGAACTTTGTACTTTGCTATGTAATTCTACCAGGAATGTGTTACCATGCAAAAACTGTCTTTTTCAATTTAATTCGTCCATCCGATACGAACTTTGTACTTTGCTATGTAGTTCTACCAGGAATGTGTTACCATGCGAAAACTGTCTATTTCAACTAATTTCGTCCATCCGATACGAACTTTGTACTTTGATATGTAGTTCTACCAGGAATGTGTTACCATGCAAAAACTGTCTATTTCAACTAATTTCGTCCATCCGATACGAACTTTGTACTTTGCTATGTAGTTCTACCAGGAATGTGTTACCATGCAAAAACTGTCTATTTCAACTAATTTCGTCCATCCGATACGAACTTTGTACTTTGCTATGTAGTTCTACCAGGAATGTGATACCATGCAAAAACTGTCTATTTCAACTAATTTCGTCCATCCGATACGAACTTTGTACTTTGCTATGTAGTTCTACCAGCAGTGTGTTACCATGCAAAAACTGTCTATTTCAACTAATTTCGTCCATCCGAAACGAACTTTGTACTTTGCTATGTAGTTCTACCAGGAATGTGTTACCATGCAAAAACTGTCTATTTCAACTAATTTCGGCCATCCGATACGAACTTTGTACTTTGCTATGTAGTTCTACCAGGAATGTGTTACCATGCAAAAACTGTCTATTTCAACTAATTTCGTCCATCCGATACGAACTTTGTACTTTGCTATATAGTTCTACCAGGAATGTGTTACCATGCAAAAACTGTCTATTTCAACTAATTTCGTCCATCCGATACGAACTTTGTACTTTGCTATGTAATTCTACCAGGAATGTGTTACCATGCAAAAACTGTCTATTTCAATTTAATTCGTCCATCCGATACGAACTTTGTACTTTGCTATGTAGTTCTACCAGGAATGTGTTACCATGCGAAAACTGTCTATTTCAACTAATTTCGTCCATCCGATACGAACTTTGTACTTTGCTATGTAGTTCTACCAGGAATGTGTTACCATGCAAAAACTGTCTATTTCAACTAATTTCGTCCATCCGATACGAACTTTGTACTTTGCTATGTAGTTCTACCAGGAATGTGATACCATGCAAAAACTGTCTATTTCAACTAATTTCGTCCATCCGATACGAACTTTGTACTTTGCTATGTAGTTCTACCAGGAATGTGATACCATGCAAAAACTGTCTATTTCAACTAATTTCGTCCATCCGATACGAACTTTGTACTTTGCTATGTAATTCTACCAGGAATGTGTTACCATGCAAAAACTGTCTATTTCAATTTAATTCGTCCATCCGATACGAACTTTGTACTTTGCTATGTAGTTCTACCAGGAATGTGTTACCATGCGAAAACTGTCTATTTCAACTAATTTCGTCCATCCGATACGAACTTTGTACTTTGCTATATAGTTCTACCAGGAATGTGTTACCATGCAAAAACTGTCTATTTCAACTAATTTCGTCCATCCGATACGAACTTTGTACTTTGCTATGTAGTTCTACCAGGAATGTGTTACCATGCAAAAACTGTCTATTTCAACTAATTTCGTCCATCCGATACGAACTTTGTACTTTGCTATGTAGTTCTACCAGGAATGTGATACCATGCAAAAACTGTCTATTTCAACTAATTTCGTCCATCCGATACGAACTTTGTACTTTGCTATGTAGTTCTACCAGGAATGTGATACCATGCAAAAACTGTCTATTTCAATTTAATTCGTCCATCCGATACGAACTTTGTACTTTGCTATGTAATTCTACCAGGAATGTGTTACCATGCAAAAACTGTCTATTTCAATTTAATTCGTCCATCCGATACGAACTTTGTACTTTGCTATGTAGTTCTACCAGGAATGTGTTACCATGCGAAAACTGTCTATTTCAACTAATTTCGTCCATCCGATACGAACTTTGTACTTTGCTATATAGTTCTACCAGGAATGTGTTACCATGCAAAAACTGTCTATTTCAACTAATTTCGTCCATCCGATACGAACTTTGTACTTTGCTATGTAGTTCTACCAGGAATGTGATACCATGCAAAAACTGTCTATTTCAACTAATTTCGTCCATCCGATACGAACTTTGTACTTTGCTATGTAGTTCTACCAGGAATGTGTTACCATGCAAAAACTGTCTATTTCAACTAATTTCGTCCATCCGAAACGAACTTTGTACTTTGCTATGTAGTTCTACCAGGAATGTGTTACCATGCAAAAACTGTCTATTTCAACTAATTTCGGCCATCCGATACGAACTTTGTACTTTGCTATGTAGTTATACCAGGAGTGTGTTACCATGCAAAAACTGTCT
Organism: Anopheles moucheti; assembly: GCF_943734755.1. Taxonomy (NCBI): domain Eukaryota; kingdom Metazoa; phylum Arthropoda; class Insecta; order Diptera; family Culicidae; genus Anopheles; species Anopheles moucheti. The sequence continues at coordinate 98,070 of NW_026453724.1, forward strand.
ATTTCAACTAATTTTGTCCATCCGATACGAACTTTGTACTTTGCTATGTAGTTCTACCAGAAGTGTGTTACCATGCAAAAACTGTCTATTTCAACTAATTTCGTCCATCCGATACGAACTTTGTACTATGCTATGTAGTTCTACCAGGAATGTGATACCATGCAAAAACTGTCTATTTCAACTAATTTCGTCCATCCGATACGAACTTTGTACCTTGCTATGTAGTTCTACCAGGAATGTGTTACCATGCAAAAACTGTCTATTTCAACTAATTTCGTCCATCCGATACGAACTTTGTACTTTGCTATGTAGTTCTACCAGAAGTGTGTTACCATGCAAAAACTGTCTATTTTAACTAAATTCGTCCATCCGATACGAACTTTGTACTTTGCTATGTAGTTCTACCAGGAATGTGATACCATGCAAAAACTGTCTATTTCAACTAATTTCGTCCATCCGATACGAACTTTGTACTTTGCTATGTAGTTCTCCCAGGAATGTGTTACCATGCAAAAACTGTCTATTTCAACTAATTTCGTCCATCCGATACGAACTTTGTACTTTGCTATGTAGTTCTACCAGGAATGTGTTACCATGCAAAAACTGTCTATTTTAACTAAATTCGTCCATCCGATACGAACTTTGTACTTTGCTATGTAGTTCTACCAGGAATGTGTTACCATGCAAAAACTGTCTATTTCAACTAATTTCGTCCATCCGATACGAACTTTGTACTTTGCTATGTAGTTCTACCAGGAATGTGTTACCATGCAAAAACTATCTATTTCAACTAATTTCGTCCATCCGATACGAACTTTGTACTTTGCTATGTAGTTCTACCAGGAATGTGTTACCATGCAAAAACTGTCTATTTCAACTAATTTCGTCCATCCGATACGAACTTTGTACTTTGCTATATAGTTCTACCAGGAATGTGTTACCATGCAAAAACTGTCTATTTCAACTAATTTCGTCCATCCGATACGAACTTTGTACTTTGCTATGTAATTCTACCAGGAATGTGTTACCATGCAAAAACTGTCTATTTCAATTTAATTCGTCCATCCGATACGAACTTTGTACTTTGCTATGTAGTTCTACCAGGAATGTGTTACCATGCGAAAACTGTCTATTTCAACTAATTTCGTCCATCCGATACGAACTTTGTACTTTGCTATGTAGTTCTAACAGGAATGTGTTACCATGCAAAAACTGTCTATTTCAACTAATTTCGTCCATCCGATACGAACTTTGTACTTTGCTATGTAGTTCAACCAGGAGTGTGTTACCATGCAAAAACTGTCTATTTCAACTAATTTCGTCCATCCGATACGAACTTTGTACTTTAATATGTAGTTCTACCAGGAATGTGTTACCATGCAAAAACTGTCTATTTCAAATAATTTTGTCCATCCGATACGAACTTTGTACTTTGCTATGTAGTTATACCAGGAATGTGTTACCATGCAAAAACTGTCTATTTAAACTAATTTCGTCCATCCGATACGAACTTTGTACTTTGCTATGTAATTCTACCAGGAATGTGTTACCATGCAAAAACTGTCTATTTCAATTTAATTCGTCCATCCGATACGAACTTTGTACTTTGCTATGTAGTTCTACCAGGAATGTGTTACCATGCAAAAACTGTCTATTTCAACTAATTTCGTCCATCCGATACGAACTTTGTACTTTGCTATGTAATTCTACCAGGAATGTGTTCCCATGCAAAAACTGTCTATTTCAATTTAATTCGTCCATCCGATACGAACTTTGTACTTTGCTATGTAGTTCTACCAGGAATGTGTTACCATGCAAAAACTGTCTATTTCAACTAATTTCGTCCATCCGATACGAACTTTGTACTTTGCTATGTAGTTCTACCAGGAATGTGTTACCATGCAAAAACTGTCTATTTCAACTAATTTTGTCCATCCGATACGAACTTTGTACCTTGCTATGTAGTTATACCAGGAATGTGTTACCATGCAAAAACTGTCTATTTCAACTAATTTCGTCCATCCGATACGAACTTTGGACTTTGCTATGTAGTTATACCAGGAGTGTGTTACCATGCAAAAACTGTCTATTTCAACTAATTTCGTCCATCCGATACGAACTTTGTACTTTGCTATGTAGTTCTACCAGGAATGTGTTACCATGCAAAAACTGTCTATTTCAACTAATTTCGTCCATCCGATACGAACTTTGCACTTTGCTATGTAGTTCTACCAGGAATGTATTACCATGCAAAAACTGTCTATTTCAACTAATTTCGTCCATCCGATACGAACTTTGTACTTTGCTATGTAGTTCTACCAGGAATGTGTTACCATGCAAAAACTGTCTATTTCAACTAATTTCGTCCATCCGATACGAACTTTGTACTTTGCTATGTAGTTCTACCAGAAGTGTGTTACCATGCAAAAACTGTCTATTTCACCTTATTTCGTCCATCCGATACGAACTTTGTACTTTGCTATGTAGTTCTACCAGAAATGTGATACCAAGCAAAAACTGTCTATTTAAACTAATTTCGTCCATCCGATACGAACTTTGTACTTTGCTATGTAGTTCTACCAGAAATGTGTTACCATGCAGAAACTGTCTATTTCAACTAATTTCGTCCATCCGATACGAACTTTGTACTTTGCTATGTAGTTCTACCAGGAGTGTGTTACCATGCAAAAACTGTCTATTTCACCTTATTTCGTCCATCCGATACGAACTTTGTATTTTGCTATGTAGTTCTACCAGAAATGTGTTACCATGCAAAAACTGTCTATTTCAACTAATTTCGTCCATCCGATACGAACTTTGTACTTTGCTATGTAGTTCTACCAGAAGTGTGTTACCATGCAAAAACTGTCTATTTCACCTTATTTCGTCCATCCGATACGAACTTTGTACTTTGCTATGTAGTTCTACCAGAAATGTGTTACCATGCAGAAACTGTCTATTTCAACTAATTTCGTCCATCCGATACGAACTTTGTACTTTGCTATGTAGTTCTACCAGAAATGTGTTACCAAGCAAAAACTGTCTATTTCACCTTATTTCGTCCATCCGATACGAACTTTGTACTTTGCTATGTAGTTCTACCAGAAGTGTGTTACCATGCAAAAACTGTCTATTTCAATTAATTTCGTCCATCCGATACGAACTTTGTACTTTGCTATGTAGTTCTACCAGGAGTGTGTTACCATGCAAAAACTGTCTATTTCACCTTATTTCGTCCATCCGATACGAACTTTGTACTTTGCTATGTAGTTCTACCAGAAGTGTGTTACCATGCAAAAACTGTCTATTTCAACTAATTTCGTCCATCCGATACGAACTTTGTACTTTGCTATGTAGTTCTACCAGAAGTGTGTTACCATGCAAAAACTGTCTATTTCACCTTATTTCGTCCATCCGATACGAACTTTGTATTTTGCTATGTAGTTCTACCAGAAATGTGTTACCATGCAAAAACTGTCTATTTCAACTAATTTCGTCCTTCCAAAACGAACTTTGTGCTTTGCTATGTAGTTCTACCAGGAATGTGTTACCATGCAAAAACTGTCTATTTCAACTAATTTCGTCCATCCAAAACGAACTTTGTGCTTTGCTATGTAGTTCTACCAGAAATGTGTTACCATGCAAAAACTGTCTATTTCACCATATTTCGTCCATCCGATATGAACTTTGTACTTTGCTATGTAGTTCTACCAGAAATGTGTTACCATGCAGAAACTGTCTATTTCAACTAATTTCGTCCATCCGATACGAACTTTGTACTTTGCTATGTAGTTCTACCAGGAGTGTGTTACCATGCAAAAACTGTCTATTTCACCTTATTTCGTCCATCCGATACGAACTTTGTATTTTGCTATGTAGTTCTACCAGAAATGTGTTACCATGCAAAAACTGTCTATTTCAACTAATTTCGTCCATCCGATACGAACTTTGTACTTTGCTATGTAGCTCTACCAGAAGTGTGTTACCATGCAAAAACTGTCTATTTCAACTAATTTCGTCCATCCGATACGAACTTTGTACTTTGCTATGTAGTTCTACCAGAAGTGTGTTACCAAGCAAAAACTGTCTATTTCACCTTATTTCGTCCATCCGATACGAACTTTGTACTTTGCTATGTAGTTCTACCAGGAGTGTGTTACCATGCAAAAAACTGTCTATTTCAACTAATTTCGTCCATCCGATACGAACTTTGTACTTTGCTATGTAGTTCTACCAGAAGTGTGTTACCATGCAAAAACTGTCTATTTCAACTAATTTCGTCCATCCGATACGAACTTTGTACTTTGCTATGTAGTTCTACCAGAAATGTGTTACCAAGCAAAAACTTTCTATTTCACCTTATTTCGTCCATCCGATACGAACTTTGTACTTTGCTATGTAGTTCTACCAGGAGTGTGTTACCATGCAAAAACTGTCTATTTCAACTAATTTCGTCCATCCGATACGAACTTTGTACTTTGCTATGTAGTTCTACCAGGAGTGTGTTACCATGCAAAAACTGTCTATTTCACCTTATTTCGTCCATCCGATACGAACTTTGTACTTTGCTATGTAGTTCTACCAGAAATGTGTTACCAAGCAAAAACTGTCTATTTCACCTTATTTCGTCCATCCGATACGAACTTTGTACTTTGCTATGTAGTTCTACCAGGAGTGTGTTACCATGCAAAAACTGTCTATTCCAACTAATTTCGTCCATCCGATACGAACTTTGTACTTTGCTATGTAGTTCAACCAGAAATGTGTTACCATGCAAAAACTGTCTATTACAACTACTTTCGTCCATCTGATACGAACTTTGTACTTTGCTATGTAGTTCTACCAGGAATTTGTTACCATGCAAAAACTGTCTATTTCAACTAATTTCGTCCATCCGATACGAACTTTGTACTTTGCTATGTAGTTCTACCAGAAATGTGTTACCATGCAAAAACTGTCTATTTCAACTAATTTCGTCCATCGGATACGAACTTTGTACTTTGCTATGTAGTTCTACCAGAAATGTGTTACCATGCAAAAACTGTCTATTTCACCTTATTTCGTCCATCCGATACGAACTTTGTATTTTGCTATGTAGTTCTACCAGGAGTGTTTTACCATGCAAAAACTGTCTATTTCAATTAATTTCGTCCATCCGATACGAACTTTGTACTTTGCTATGTAGTTCTACCAGGAATGTGTTACCATGCAAAAACTGTCTATTTCAACTAATTTCGTCCATCCGATACGAACTTTGGACTTTGCTATGTAGTTATACCAGGAGTGTGTTACCATGCAAAAACTGTCTATTTCAACTAATTTCGTCCATCCGATACGAACTTTGTACTTTGCTATGTAGTTCTACCAGGAATGTGTTACCATGCAAAAACTGTCTATTTCAACTAATTTCGTCCATCCGATACGAACTTTGCACTTTGCTATGTAGTTCTACCAGGAATGTATTACCATGCAAAAACTGTCTATTTCAACTAATTTCGTCCATCCGATACGAACTTTGTACTTTGCTATGTAGTTCTACCAGGAATGTGTTACCATGCAAAAACTGTCTATTTAAACTAATTTCGTCCATCCGATACGAACTTTGTACTTTGCTATGTAGTTCTACCAGAAGTGTGTTACCATGCAAAAACTGTCTATTTCACCTTATTTCGTCCATCCGATACGAACTTTGTACTTTGCTATGTAGTTCTACCAGAAATGTGATACCAAGCAAAAACTGTCTATTTCAACTAATTTCGTCCATCCGATACGAACTTTGTACTTTGCTATGTAGTTCTACCAGAAATGTGTTACCATGCAGAAACTGTCTATTTCAACTAATTTCGTCCATCCGATACGAACTTTGTACTTTGCTATGTAGTTCTACCAGGAGTGTGTTACCATGCAAAAACTGTCTATTTCACCTTATTTCGTCCATCCGATACGAACTTTGTATTTTGCTATGTAGTTCTACCAGAAATGTGTTACCATGCAAAAACTGTCTATTTCAACTAATTTCGTCCATCCGATACGAACTTTGTACTTTGCTATGTAGTTCTACCAGAAATGTGTTACCATGCAAAAACTGTCTATTTCAACTAATTTCGTCCATCCGATACGAACTTGGTACTTTGCTATGTAGTTCTACCAGGAATGTGTTACCATGCAAAAACTGTCTATTTCAACTTATTTCGTCCATCCGATACGAACTTTGTACTTTGCTATGTAGTTCTACCAGAAATGTGTTACCATGCAAAAACTGTCTATTTCAACTAATTTCGTCCATCCGATACGAACTTTGTACTTTGCTATGTAGTTCTACCAGGAGTGTGTTACCATGCAAAAACTGTCTATTTCAACTAATTTCGTCCATCCGATACGAACTTTGTACTTTGCTATGTAGTTCTACCAGAAATGTGTTACCATGCAAAAACTGTCTATTTCAACTAATTTCGTCCATCCGATACGAACTTGGTACTTTGCTATGTAGTTCTACCAGGAATGTGTTACCATGCAAAAACTGTCTATTTCACCTTATTTCGTCCATCCGATACGAACTTTGTATTTTGCTATGTAGTTCTACCAGAAATGTGTTACCATGCAGAAACTGTCTATTTCAACTAATTTCGTCCATCCGATACGAACTTTGTACTTTGCTATGTAGTTCTACCAGAAATGTGTTACCAAGCAAAAACTGTCTATTTCATCTTATTTCGTCCATCCGATACGAACTTTGTACTTTGCTATGTAGTTCTACCAGAAGTGTGTTACCATGCAAAAACTGTCTATTTCAATTAATTTCGTCCATCCGATACGAACTTTGTACTTTGCTATGTAGTTCTACCAGGAGTGTGTTACCATGCAAAAACTGTCTATTTCACCTTATTTCGTCCATCCGATACGAACTTTGTACTTTGCTATGTAGTTCTACCAGAAGTGCGTTACCATGCAAAAACTGTCTATTTCAACTAATTTCGTCCATCCGATACGAACTTTGTACTTTGCTATGTAGTTCTACCAGAAGTGTGTTACCATGCAAAAACTGTCTATTTCACCTTATTTCGTCCATCCGATACGAACTTTGTATTTTGCTATGTAGTTCTACCAGAAATGTGTTACCATGCAAAAACTGTCTATTTCAACTAATTTCGTCCTTCCAAAACGAACTTTGTGCTTTGCTATGTAGTTCTACCAGGAATGTGTTACCATGCAAAAACTGTCTATTTCAACTAATTTCGTCCATCCAAAACGAACTTTGTGCTTTGCTATGTAGTTCTACCAGAAATGTGTTACCATGCAAAAACTGTCTATTTCAACTAATTTCGTCCATCCGATACGAACTTTGTACTTTGCTATGTAGTTCTACCAGAAGTGTGTTACCATGCAAAAACTGTCTATTTCACCTTATTTCGTCCATCCGATATGAACTTTGTACTTTGCTATGTAGTTCTACCAGAAATGTGTTACCATGCAGAAACTGTCTATTTCAACTAATTTCGTCCATCCGATACGAACTTTGTACTTTGCTATGTAGTTCTACCAGGAGTGTGTTACCATGCAAAAACTGTCTATTTCACCTTATTTCGTCCATCCGATACGAACTTTGTATTTTGCTATGTAGTTCTACCAGAAATGTGTTACCATGCAAAAACTGTCTATTTCAACTAATTTCGTCCATCCGATACGAACTTTGTACTTTGCTATGTAGTTCTACCAGAAGTGTGTTACCATGCAAAAACTGTCTATTTCAACTAATTTCGTCCATCCGATACGAACTTTGTACTTTGCTATGTAGTTCTACCAGAAGTGTGTTACCAAGCAAAAACTGTCTATTTCACCTTATTTCGTCCATCCGATACGAACTTTGTACTTTGCTATGTAGTTCTACCAGGAGTGTGTTACCATGCAAAAACTGTCTATTTCAACTAATTTCGTCCATCCGATACGAACTTTGTACTTTGCTATGTAGTTCTACCAGAAGTGTGTTACCATGCAAAAACTGTCTATTTCAACTAATTTCGTCCATCCGATACGAACTTTGTACTTTGCTATGTAGTTCTACCAGAAATGTGTTACCATGCAAAAACTGTCTATTTCAACTAATTTCGTCCATCCGATACGAACTTTGTACTTTGCTATGTAGTTCTACCATAAGTGTGTTACCAAGCAAAAACTTTCTATTTCACCTTATTTCGTCCATCCGATACGAACTTTGTACTTTGCTATGTAGTTCTACCAGGAGTGTGTTACCATGCAAAAACTGTCTATTTCAACTAATTTCGTCCATCCGATACGAACTTTGTACTTTGCTATGTAGTTCTACCAGGAGTGTGTTACCATGCAAAAACTGTCTATTTCACCTTATTTCGTCCATCCGATACGAACTTTGTACTTTGCTATGTAGTTCTACCAGAAATGTGTTACCAAGCAAAAACTGTCTATTTCACCTTATTTCGTCCATCCGATACGAACTTTGTACTTTGCTATGTAGTTCTACCAGGAGTGTGTTACCATGCAAAAACTGTCTATTCCAACTAATTTCGTCCATCCGATACGAACTTTGTACTTTGCTATGTAGTTCAACCAGAAATGTGTTACCATGCAAAAACTGTCTATTACAACTACTTTCGTCCATCTGATACGAACTTTGTACTTTGCTATGTAGTTCTACCAGGAATTTGTTACCATGCAAAAACTGTCTATTTCAACTAATTTCGTCCATCCGATACGAACTTTGTACTTTGCTATGTAGTTCTACCAGAAATGTGTTACCATGCAAAAACTGTCTATTTCAACTAATTTCGTCCATCGGATACGAACTTTGTACTTTGCTATGTAGTTCTACCAGAAATGTGTTACCATGCAAAAACTGTCTATTTCACCTTATTTCGTCCATCCGATACGAACTTTGTATTTTGCTATGTAGTTCTACCAGGAGTGTTTTACCATGCAAAAACTGTCTATTTCAATTAATTTCGTCCATCCGATACGAACTTTGTACTTTGCTATGTAGTTCTACCAGGAATGTGTTACCATGCAAAAACTGTCTATTTCAACTAATTTCGTCCATCCGATACGAACTTTGTACTTTGCTATGTAGTTCTACCAGGAATTTGTTACCATGCAAAAACTGTCTATTTCACCTTATTTTGTCCATCCGATACGAACTTTGTACTTTGCTATGTAGTTCTACCAGAAATGTGTTACCATGCAAAAACTGTCTATTTCAACTAATTTCGTCCATCCGATACGAACTTTGTACTTTGCTATGTAGTTCTACCAGGAGTGTTTTACCATGCAAAAACTGTCTATTTCAACTAATTTCGTCCATCCGATACGAACTTTGTACTTTGCTATGTAGTTGTACCAGGAATGTGTTACCATGCAAAAACTGTCTATTTCAACTAATTTTGTCCATCCGATACGAACTTTGTACTTTGCTATGTAGTTCTACCAGAAGTGTGTTTCCATGCAAAAACTGTCTATTTCAACTAATTTCGTCCATCTGATACGAACTTTGTACTTTGCTATGTAGTTCTACCAGAAATGTGTTACCATGCAAAAACTGTCTATTTCAACTAATTTCGTCCATCCGATACGAACTTTGTACTTTGCTATGTAGTTCTACCAGGAATGTGTTACCATGCAAAAACTGTCTATTTCAACTAATTTCGTCCATCCGATACGAACTTTGTACTTTGCTATGTAGTTCTACCAGAAATGTGTTACCATGCAAAAACTGTCTATTTCAACTAATTTCGTCCATCGGATACGAACTTTGTACTTTGCTATGTAGTTCTACCAGAAATGTGTTACCATGCAAAAACTGTCTATTTCAACTAATTTCGTCCATCCGATACGAACTTTGTACTTTGCTATGTAGTTCTACCAGGAGTGTTTTACCATGCAAAAACTGTCTATTTCAACTAATTTCGTCCATCCGATACGAACTTTGTACTTTGCTATGTAGTTGTACCAGGAATGTGTTACCATGCAAAAACTGTCTATTTCAACTAATTTTGTCCATCCGATACGAACTTTGTACTTTGCTATGTAGTTCTACCAGAAGTGTGTTTCCATGCAAAAACTGTCTATTTCAACTAATTTCGTCCATCTGATACGAACTTTGTACTTTGCTATGTAGTTCTACCAGAAATGTGTTACCATGCAAAAACTGTCTATTTCAACTAATTTCGTCCATCCGATACGAACTTTGTACTTTGCTATGTAGTTCTACCAGAAATGTGTTACCATGCAAAAACTGTCAATTTCAACTAATTTCGTCCATCCGATACGAACTTTGTACTTTGCTATGTAGTTCTACCAGAAGTGTGTTACCATGCAAAAACTGTCTATTTCACCTTATTTCGTCCATCCGATACGAACTTTGTACTTTGCTATGTAGTTCTACCAGGAGTGTGTTACCATGCAAAAACTGTCTATTTCAACTAATTTCGTCCATCCGATACGAACTTTGTACTTTGCTATGTAGTTCTACCAGAAGTGTGTTACCATGCAAAAACTGTCTATTTCAATTAATTTCGTCCATCCGATACGAACTTTGTACTTTGCTATGTAGTTCTACCAGGAGTGTGTTACCATGCAAAAACTGTCTATTTCACCTTATTTTGTCCATCCGATACGAACTTTGTACTTTGCTATGTAGTTCTACCAGAAATGTGTTACCATGCAAAAACTGTCTATTTCAACTAATTTCGTCCATCCGATACGAACTTTGTACTTTGCTATGTAGTTCTACCAGGAATGTGTTACCATGCAAAAACTGTCTATTTAAACTAATTTCGTCCATCCGATACGAACTTTGTACTTTGCTATGTAGTTCTACCAGAAGTGTGTTACCATGCAAAAACTGTCTATTTCACCTTATTTCGTCCATCCGATACGAACTTTGTACTTTGCTATGTAGTTCTACCAGAAATGTGATACCAAGCAAAAACTGTCTATTTCAACTAATTTCGTCCATCCGATACGAACTTTGTACTTTGCTATGTAGTTCTACCAGAAATGTGTTACCATGCAGAAACTGTCTATTTCAACTAATTTCGTCCATCCGATACGAACTTTGTACTTTGCTATGTAGTTCTACCAGGAGTGTGTTACCATGCAAAAACTGTCTATTTCACCTTATTTCGTCCATCCGATACGAACTTTGTATTTTGCTATGTAGTTCTACCAGAAATGTGTTACCATGCAAAAACTGTCTATTTCAACTAATTTCGTCCATCCGATACGAACTTTGTACTTTGCTATGTAGTTCTACCAGAAATGTGTTACCATGCAAAAACTGTCTATTTCAACTAATTTCGTCCATCCGATACGAACTTGGTACTTTGCTATGTAGTTCTACCAGGAATGTGTTACCATGCAAAAACTGTCTATTTCAACTTATTTCGTCCATCCGATACGAACTTTGTACTTTGCTATGTAGTTCTACCAGAAATGTGTTACCATGCAAAAACTGTCTATTTCAACTAATTTCGTCCATCCGATACGAACTTTGTACTTTGCTATGTAGTTCTACCAGGAGTGTGTTACCATGCAAAAACTGTCTATTTCAACTAATTTCGTCCATCCGATACGAACTTTGTACTTTGCTATGTAGTTCTACCAGAAATGTGTTACCATGCAAAAACTGTCTATTTCAACTAATTTCGTCCATCCGATACGAACTTGGTACTTTGCTATGTAGTTCTACCAGGAATGTGTTACCATGCAAAAACTGTCTATTTCACCTTATTTCGTCCATCCGATACGAACTTTGTATTTTGCTATGTAGTTCTACCAGAAATGTGTTACCATGCAGAAACTGTCTATTTCAACTAATTTCGTCCATCCGATACGAACTTTGTACTTTGCTATGTAGTTCTACCAGAAATGTGTTACCAAGCAAAAACTGTCTATTTCATCTTATTTCGTCCATCCGATACGAACTTTGTACTTTGCTATGTAGTTCTACCAGAAGTGTGTTACCATGCAAAAACTGTCTATTTCAATTAATTTCGTCCATCCGATACGAACTTTGTACTTTGCTATGTAGTTCTACCAGGAGTGTGTTACCATGCAAAAACTGTCTATTTCACCTTATTTCGTCCATCCGATACGAACTTTGTACTTTGCTATGTAGTTCTACCAGAAGTGCGTTACCATGCAAAAACTGTCTATTTCAACTAATTTCGTCCATCCGATACGAACTTTGTACTTTGCTATGTAGTTCTACCAGAAGTGTGTTACCATGCAAAAACTGTCTATTTCACCTTATTTCGTCCATCCGATACGAACTTTGTATTTTGCTATGTAGTTCTACCAGAAATGTGTTACCATGCAAAAACTGTCTATTTCAACTAATTTCGTCCTTCCAAAACGAACTTTGTGCTTTGCTATGTAGTTCTACCAGGAATGTGTTACCATGCAAAAACTGTCTATTTCAACTAATTTCGTCCATCCAAAACGAACTTTGTGCTTTGCTATGTAGTTCTACCAGAAATGTGTTACCATGCAAAAACTGTCTATTTCAACTAATTTCGTCCATCCGATACGAACTTTGTACTTTGCTATGTAGTTCTACCAGAAGTGTGTTACCATGCAAAAACTGTCTATTTCACCTTATTTCGTCCATCCGATATGAACTTTGTACTTTGCTATGTAGTTCTACCAGAAATGTGTTACCATGCAGAAACTGTCTATTTCAACTAATTTCGTCCATCCGATACGAACTTTGTACTTTGCTATGTAGTTCTACCAGGAGTGTGTTACCATGCAAAAACTGTCTATTTCACCTTATTTCGTCCATCCGATACGAACTTTGTATTTTGCTATGTAGTTCTACCAGAAATGTGTTACCATGCAAAAACTGTCTATTTCAACTAATTTCGTCCATCCGATACGAACTTTGTACTTTGCTATGTAGTTCTACCAGAAGTGTGTTACCATGCAAAAACTGTCTATTTCAACTAATTTCGTCCATCCGATACGAACTTTGTACTTTGCTATGTAGTTCTACCAGAAGTGTGTTACCAAGCAAAAACTGTCTATTTCACCTTATTTCGTCCATCCGATACGAACTTTGTACTTTGCTATGTAGTTCTACCAGGAGTGTGTTACCATGCAAAAACTGTCTATTTCAACTAATTTCGTCCATCCGATACGAACTTTGTACTTTGCTATGTAGTTCTACCAGAAGTGTGTTACCATGCAAAAACTGTCTATTTCAACTAATTTCGTCCATCCGATACGAACTTTGTACTTTGCTATGTAGTTCTACCAGAAATGTGTTACCATGCAAAAACTGTCTATTTCAACTAATTTCGTCCATCCGATACGAACTTTGTACTTTGCTATGTAGTTCTACCATAAGTGTGTTACCAAGCAAAAACTTTCTATTTCACCTTATTTCGTCCATCCGATACGAACTTTGTACTTTGCTATGTAGTTCTACCAGGAGTGTGTTACCATGCAAAAACTGTCTATTTCAACTAATTTCGTCCATCCGATACGAACTTTGTACTTTGCTATGTAGTTCTACCAGGAGTGTGTTACCATGCAAAAACTGTCTATTTCACCTTATTTCGTCCATCCGATACGAACTTTGTACTTTGCTATGTAGTTCTACCAGAAATGTGTTACCAAGCAAAAACTGTCTATTTCACCTTATTTCGTCCATCCGATACGAACTTTGTACTTTGCTATGTAGTTCTACCAGGAGTGTGTTACCATGCAAAAACTGTCTATTCCAACTAATTTCGTCCATCCGATACGAACTTTGTACTTTGCTATGTAGTTCAACCAGAAATGTGTTACCATGCAAAAACTGTCTATTACAACTACTTTCGTCCATCTGATACGAACTTTGTACTTTGCTATGTAGTTCTACCAGGAATTTGTTACCATGCAAAAACTGTCTATTTCAACTAATTTCGTCCATCCGATACGAACTTTGTACTTTGCTATGTAGTTCTACCAGAAATGTGTTACCATGCAAAAACTGTCTATTTCAACTAATTTCGTCCATCGGATACGAACTTTGTACTTTGCTATGTAGTTCTACCAGAAATGTGTTACCATGCAAAAACTGTCTATTTCACCTTATTTCGTCCATCCGATACGAACTTTGTATTTTGCTATGTAGTTCTACCAGGAGTGTTTTACCATGCAAAAACTGTCTATTTCAATTAATTTCGTCCATCCGATACGAACTTTGTACTTTGCTATGTAGTTCTACCAGGAATGTGTTACCATGCAAAAACTGTCTATTTCAACTAATTTCGTCCATCCGATACGAACTTTGTACTTTGCTATGTAGTTCTACCAGGAATTTGTTACCATGCAAAAACTGTCTATTTCACCTTATTTTGTCCATCCGATACGAACTTTGTACTTTGCTATGTAGTTCTACCAGAAATGTGTTACCATGCAAAAACTGTCTATTTCAACTAATTTCGTCCATCCGATACGAACTTTGTACTTTGCTATGTAGTTCTACCAGGAGTGTTTTACCATGCAAAAACTGTCTATTTCAACTAATTTCGTCCATCCGATACGAACTTTGTACTTTGCTATGTAGTTGTACCAGGAATGTGTTACCATGCAAAAACTGTCTATTTCAACTAATTTTGTCCATCCGATACGAACTTTGTACTTTGCTATGTAGTTCTACCAGAAGTGTGTTTCCATGCAAAAACTGTCTATTTCAACTAATTTCGTCCATCTGATACGAACTTTGTACTTTGCTATGTAGTTCTACCAGAAATGTGTTACCATGCAAAAACTGTCTATTTCAACTAATTTCGTCCATCCGATACGAACTTTGTACTTTGCTATGTAGTTCTACCAGGAATGTGTTACCATGCAAAAACTGTCTATTTCAACTAATTTCGTCCATCCGATACGAACTTTGTACTTTGCTATGTAGTTCTACCAGAAATGTGTTACCATGCAAAAACTGTCTATTTCAACTAATTTCGTCCATCGGATACGAACTTTGTACTTTGCTATGTAGTTCTACCAGAAATGTGTTACCATGCAAAAACTGTCTATTTCAACTAATTTCGTCCATCCGATACGAACTTTGTACTTTGCTATGTAGTTCTACCAGGAGTGTTTTACCATGCAAAAACTGTCTATTTCAACTAATTTCGTCCATCCGATACGAACTTTGTACTTTGCTATGTAGTTGTACCAGGAATGTGTTACCATGCAAAAACTGTCTATTTCAACTAATTTTGTCCATCCGATACGAACTTTGTACTTTGCTATGTAGTTCTACCAGAAGTGTGTTTCCATGCAAAAACTGTCTATTTCAACTAATTTCGTCCATCTGATACGAACTTTGTACTTTGCTATGTAGTTCTACCAGAAATGTGTTACCATGCAAAAACTGTCTATTTCAACTAATTTCGTCCATCCGATACGAACTTTGTACTTTGCTATGTAGTTCTACCAGAAATGTGTTACCATGCAAAAACTGTCAATTTCAACTAATTTCGTCCATCCGATACGAACTTTGTACTTTGCTATGTAGTTCTACCAGAAGTGTGTTACCATGCAAAAACTGTCTATTTCACCTTATTTCGTCCATCCGATACGAACTTTGTACTTTGCTATGTAGTTCTACCAGGAGTGTGTTACCATGCAAAAACTGTCTATTTCAACTAATTTCGTCCATCCGATACGAACTTTGTACTTTGCTATGTAGTTCTACCAGGAGTGTGTTACCATGCAAAAACTGTCTATTTCAACTAATTTCGTCCATCCGATACGAACTTTGTACTTTGCTATGTAGTTCTACCAGGAATGTGTTACCATGCAAAAACTGTCTATTTCAACTAATTTCGTCCATCCGATACGAACTTTGTACTTTACTATGCAGTTCTACCAGGAATGTGTTACCATGCAAAAACTGTCTATTTCAACTAATTTCGTCCATCCGATACGAACTTTGTACTTTGCTATGTAGTTCTACCAGAAATGTGTTACCAAGCAAAAACTGTCTATTTCACCTTATTTCGTCCATCCGATACGAACTTTGTACTTTGCTATGTAGTTCTACCAGAAATGTGTTACCATGCAAAAACTGTCTATTTCAACTAATTTCGTCCATCCGATACGAACTTTGTACTTTGCTATGTAGTTCTACCAGGAGTGTGTTACCATGCAAAAACTGTTTATTTCAACTAATTTCGTCCATCCGATACGAACTTTGTACTTTGCTATGTAGTTCTACCAGAAATGTGTTACCATGCAGAAACTGTCTATTTCAACTAATTTCGTCCATCCGATACGAACTTTGTACTTTGCTATGTAGTTCTACCAGAAATGTGTTACCAAGCAAAAACTGTCTATTTCAACTAATTTCGTCCATCCGATACGAACTTTGTACTTTGCTATGTAGTTCTACCAGAAGTGTGTTACCATGCAAAAACTGTCTATTTCAATTAATTTCGTCCATCCGATACGAACTTTGTACTTTGCTATGTAGTTCTACCAGGAGTGTGTTACCATGCAAAAACTGTCTATTTCAACTAATTTCGTCCATCCAAAACGAACTTTGTGCTTTGCTATGTAGTTCTACCAGGAGTGAGTTACCATGCAAAAACTGTCTATTTAAACAAATTTCGTCCATCCGATACGAACTTTGTACTTTGCTATGTAGTTCTACCAGAAATGTGTTACCATGCAAAAACTGTCTATTTCAACTAATTTCGTCCATCCAAAACGAACTTTGTGCTTTGCTATGTAGTTCTACCAGGAATGTGTTACCATGCAAAAACTGTCTATTTCAACTAATTTCGTCCATCCAAAACGAACTTTGTGCTTTGCTATGTAGTTCTACCAGGAGTGAGTTACCATGCAAAAACTGTCTATTTAAACTAATTTTGTCCATCCGATACGAACTTTGTACTTTACTATGTAGTTCTACCAGGAGTGTTTTACCATGCAAAAACTGTCTATTTCAACTAATTTCGTCCATCCAAAACGAACTTTGTGCTTTGCTATGTAGTTCTACCAGGAATGTGTTACCATGCAAAAACTGTCTATTTCAACTAATTTCGTCCATCCAAAACGAACTTTGTGCTTTGCTATGTAGTTCTACCAGAAATGTGTTACCATGCAAAAACTGTCTATTTCAACTAATTTCGTCCATCCGATACGAACTTTGTACTTTGCTATGTAGTTCTACCAGAAGTGTGTTACCATGCAAAAACTGTCTATTTCACCTTATTTCGTCCATCCGATACGAACTTTGTACTTTGCTATGTAGTTCTACCAGAAATGTTTTACCATGCAGAAACTGTCTATTTCAACTAATTTCGTCCATCCGATACGAACTTTGTACTTTGCTATGTAGTTCTACCAGGAGTGTGTTACCATGCAAAAACTGTCTATTTCACCTGATTTCGTCCATCTGATACGAACTTTGTATTTTGCTATGTAGTTCTACCAGAAATGTGTTACCATGCAAAAACTGTCTATTTCAACTAATTTCGTCCATCCGATACGAAATTTGTACTTTGCTATGTAGTTCTACCAGAAGTGTGTTACCATGCAAAAACTGTCTATTTCACCTTAATCCGTCCATCCGATACGAACTTTGTACTTTGCTATGTAGTTCTACCAGAAATGTGTTACCATGCAGAAACTGTCTATTTAAACTAATTTCGTCCATCCGATACGAACTTTGTACTTTGCTATGTAGTTCTACCAGAAATGTGTTACCAAGCAAAAACTGTCTATTTCACCTTATTTCGTCCATCCGATACGAACTTTGTACTTTGCTATGTAGTTCTACCAGAAGTGTGTTACCATGCAAAAACTGTCTAATTCAATTAATTTCGTCCATCCGATACGAACTTTGTACTTTGCTATGTAGTTCTACCAGGAGTGTGTTACCATGCAAAAACTGTCTATTTCAACTAATTTCGTCCATCCGATACGAACTTTGTACTTTGCTATGTAGTTCTACCAGAAGTGTGTTACCATGCAAAAACTGTCTATTTCAACTAATTTCGTCCATCCGATACGAACTTTGTACTTTGCTATGTAGTTCTACCAGAAATGTGTTACCATGCAAAAACTGTCTATTTCAACTAATTTCGTCCATCCGATACGAACTTTGTACTTTGCTATGTAGTTCTACCAGAAGTGTGTTACCAAGCAAAAACTGTCTATTTCACCTTATTTCGTCCATCCGATACGAACTTTGTACTTTGCTATGTAGTTCTACCAGGAGTGTGTTACCATGCAAAAACTGTCTATTTCAACTAATTTCGTCCATCCGATACGAACTTTGTACTTTGCTATGTAGTTCTACCAGAAGTGTGTTACCATGCAAAAACTGTCTATTTCAACTAATTTCGTCCATCCGATACGAACTTTGTACTTTGCTATGTAGTTCTACCAGGAGTGTGTTACCATGCAAAAACTGTCTATTTCAACTAATTTCGTCCATCCGATACGAACTTTGTACTTTGCTATGTAGTTCTACCAGGAGTGTGTTACCATGCAAAAACTGTTTATTTCAACTAATTTCGTCCATCCGATACGAACTTTGTACTTTGCTATGTAGTTCTAACAGGAATTTGTTACCATGCAAAAACTGTCTATTTCAACTAATTTCGTCCATCCGATACGAACTTTGTACTTTGCTATGTAGTTCTACCAGAAGTGTGTTACCAAGCAAAAACTGTCTATTTCACCTTATTTCGTCCATCCGATACGAACTTTGTACTTTGCTATGTAGTTCTACCAGGAGTGTGTTACCATGCAAAAACTGTCTATTTCAACTAATTTCGTCCATCCGATACGAACTTTGTACTTTGCTATGTAGTTCTACCAGGAGTGTGTTACCATGCAAAAACTGTCTATTTCACCTTATTTCGTCCATCCGATACGAACTTTGTACTTTGCTATGTAGTTCTACCAGAAGTGTGTTACCATGCAAAAACTGTCTATTTCAACTAATTTCGTCCATCCGATACGAACTTTGTACTTTGCTATGTAGTTCTACCAGAAGTGTGTTACCATGCAAAAACTGTCTAATTCAATTAATTTCGTCCATCCGATACGAACTTTGTACTTTGCTATGTAGTTCTACCAGAAATGTGTTACCATGCAAAAACTGTCTATTTCAACTAATTTCGTCCATCCGATACGAAATTTGTACTTTGCTATGTAGTTCTACCAGAAATGTGTTACCAAGCAAAAACTGTCTATTTCACCTTATTTCGTCCATCCGATACGAACTTTGTACTTTGCTATGTAGTTCTACCAGGAGTGTGTTACCATGCAAAAACTGTCTATTTCAACTAATTTCGTCCATCCGATACGAACTTTGTACTTTGCTATGTAGTTCTACCAGGAGTGTGTTACCATGCAAAAACTGTCTATTTCAACTAATTTCGTCCATCCGATACGAACTTTGTACTTTGCTATGTAGTTCTACCAGAAGTGTGTTACCAAGCAAAAACTGTCTATTTCACCTTATTTCGTCCATCCGATACGAACTTTGTACTTTGCTATGTAGTTCTACCAGGAGTGTGTTACCATGCAAAAACTGTCTATTTCAACTAATTTCGTCCATCCGATACGAACTTTGTACTTTGCTATGTAGTTCTACCAGGAGTGTGTTACCATGCAAAAACTGTCTATTTCACCTTATTTCGTCCATCCGATACGAACTTTGTACTTTGCTATGTAGTTCTACCAGGAGTGTGTTACCATGCAAAAACTGTCTATTTCACTTTATTTCGTCCATCCGATACGAACTTTGTACTTTGCTATGTAGTTCTACCAGAAGTGTGTTACCATGCAAAAACTGTCTATTTCACCTTATTTCGTCCATCTGATACGAACTTTGTATTTTGCTATGTAGTTCTACCAGAAATGTGTTACCATGCAAAAACTGTCTATTTCAACTAATTTCGTCCATCCGATACGAAATTTGTACTTTGCTATGTAGTTCTACCAGAAGTGTGTTACCATGCAAAAACTGTCTATTTCACCTTATTCCGTCCATCCGATACGAACTTTGTACTTTGCTATGTAGTTCTACCAGAAATGTGTTACCATGCAGAAACTGTCTATTTAAACTAATTTCGTCCATCCGATACGAACTTTGTACTTTGCTATGTAGTTCTACCAGAAATGTGTTACCAAGCAAAAACTGTCTATTTCACCTTATTTCGTCCATCCGATACGAACTTTGTACTTTGCTATGTAGTTCTACCAGAAGTGTGTTACCATGCAAAAACTGTCTAATTCAATTAATTTCGTCCATCCGATACGAACTTTGTACTTTGCTATGTAGTTCTACCAGGAGTGTGTTACCATGCAAAAACTGTCTATTTCACTTTATTTCGTCCATCCGATACGAACTTTGTACTTTGCTATGTAGTTCTACCAGAAGTGTGTTACCATGCAAAAACTGTCTATTTCAACTAATTTCGTCCATCCGATACGAACTTTGTACTTTGCTATGTAGTTCTACCAGAAATGTGTTACCATGCAAAAACTGTCTATTTCAACTAATTTCGTCCATCCGATACGAACTTTGTACTTTGCTATGTAGTTCTACCAGAAGTGTGTTACCATGCAAAAACTGTCTATTTCAACTAATTTCGTCCATCCGATACGAACTTTGTACTTTGCTATGTAGTTCTACCAGGAGTGTGTTACCATGCAAAAACTGTCTATTTCAACTAATTTCGTCCATCCGATACGAACTTTGTACTTTGCTATGTAGTTCTACCAGGAGTGTGTTACCATGCAAAAACTGTTTATTTCAACTAATTTCGTCCATCCGATACGAACTTTGTACTTTGCTATGTAGTTCTAACAGGAATTTGTTACCATGCAAAAACTGTCTATTTCAACTAATTTCGTCCATCCGATACGAACTTTGTACTTTGCTATGTAGTTCTACCAGAAATGTGTTACCATGCAAAAACTGTCTATTTCAACTAATTTCGTCCATCCGATACGAACTTTGTACTTTGCTATGTAGTTCTACCAGAAATGTGTTACCATGCAAAAACTGTCTATTTCACCTTATTTCGTCCATCCGATACGAACTTTGTACTTTGCTATGTAGTTCTACCAGGAGTGTGTTACCATGCAAAAACTGTCTATTTCAACTAATTTCGTCCATCCGATACGAACTTTGTACTTTGCTATGTAGTTCTACCAGAAGTGTGTTACCATGCAAAAACTGTCTATTTCAACTAATTTCGTCCATCCGATACGAACTTTGTACTTTGCTATGTAGTTCTACCAGGAGTGTGTTACCATGCAAAAACTGTCTATTTCAACTAATTTCGTCCATCCGATACGAACTTTGTACTTTGCTATGTAGTTCTACCAGGAGTGTGTTACCATGCAAAAACTGTTTATTTCAACTAATTTCGTCCATCCGATACGAACTTTGTACTTTGCTATGTAGTTCTAACAGGAATTTGTTACCATGCAAAAACTGTCTATTTCAACTAATTTCGTCCATCCGATACGAACTTTGTACTTTGCTATGTAGTTCTACCAGAAATGTGTTACCATGCAAAAACTGTCTATTTCAACTAATTTCGTCCATCCGATACGAACTTTGTACTTTGCTATGTAGTTCTACCAGAAGTGTGTTACCAAGCAAAAACTGTCTATTTCACCTTATTTCGTCCATCCGATACGAACTTTGTACTTTGCTATGTAGTTCTACCAGGAGTGTGTTACCATGCAAAAACTGTCTATTTCAACTAATTTCGTCCATCCGATACGAACTTTGTACTTTGCTATGTAGTTCTACCAGGAGTGTGTTACCATGCAAAAACTGTCTATTTCACCTTATTTCGTCCATCCGATACGAACTTTGTACTTTGCTATGTAGTTCTACCAGGAGTGTGTTACCAAGCAAAAACTGTCTATTTCACCTTATTTCGTCCATCCGATACGAACTTTGTACTTTGCTATGTAGTTCTACCAGGAGTGTGTTACCATGCAAAAACTGTCTATTTCAACTAATTTCGTCCATCCGATACGAACTTTGTACTTTGCTATGTAGTTCAACCAGAAATGTGTTACCATGCAAAAACTGTCTATTACAACTAATTTCGTCCATCTGATACGAACTTTGTACTTTGCTATGTAGTTCTACCAGGAATTTGTTACCATGCAAAAACTGTCTATTTCAACTAATTTCGTCCATCCGATACGAACTTTGTACTTTGCTATGTAGTTCTACCAGAAATGTGTTACCATGCAAAAACTGTCTATTTCAACTAATTTCGTCCATCGGATACGAACTTTGTACTTTGCTATGTAGTTCTACCAGAAATGTGTTACCATGCAAAAACTGTCTATTTCACCTTATTTCGTCCATCCGATACGAACTTTGTACTTTGCTATGTAGTTCTACCAGGAGTGTTTTACCATGCAAAAACTGTCTATTTCAATTAATTTCGTCCATCCGATACGAACTTTGTACTTTGCTATGTAGTTCTACCAGGAATGTGTTACCATGCAAAAACTGTCTATTTCAACTAATTTCGTCCATCCGATACGAACTTTGTACTTTGCTATGTAGTTCTACCAGGAGTGTGTTACCAAGCAAAAACTGTCTATTTCACCTTATTTCGTCCATCTGATACGAACTTTGTACTTTGCTATGTAGTTCTACCAGAAATGTGTTACCATGCAAAAACTGTCTATTTCAACTAATTTCGTCCATCCGATACGAACTTTGTACTTTGCTATGTAGTTCTACCAGGAGTGTTTTACCATGCAAAAACTGTCTATTTCAACTAATTTCGTCCATCCGATACGAACTTTGTACTTTGCTATGTAGTTCTACCAGGAATGTGTTACCATGCAAAAACTGTCTATTTCAACTAATTTTGTCCATCCGATACGAACTTTGTACTTTGCTATGTAGTTCTACCAGAAGTGTGTTACCATGCAAAAACTGTCTATTTCAACTAATTTCGTCCATCTGATACGAACTTTGTACTTTGCTATGTAGTTCTACCAGAAATGTGTTACCATGCAAAAACTGTCTATTTAAACTAATTTCGTCCATCCGATACGAACTTTGTACTTTGCTATGTAGTTATACCAGGAATGTGTTACCATGCAAAAATTGTCTATTTCAACTAATTTTGTCCATCCGATACGAACTTTGTATTTTGCTATGTAGTTCTACCAGGAATGTGTTACCATGCAAAAACTGTCTATTTCAACTAATTTTGTCCATCCGATACGAACTTTGTACTTTGCTATGTAGTTCTACCAGGAGTGTGTTACCATGCAAAAACTGTCTATTTCAACTAATTTCGTCCATCCGATACGAACTTTGTACTTTGCTATGAAGTTCTACCAGGAGTGTGTTACCATGCAAAAACTGTCTATTTCAACTAATTTCGTCCATCCGATACGAACTTTGTACTTTGCTATGTAGTTCTACCAGGAGTGTGTTACCATGCAAATACTGTCTATTTCAACTAATTTCGTCCATCCGATACGAACTTTGTACTTTGCTATGTAGTTCTACCATGAGTGAGTTACCATGCAAAAACTGTCTATTTCAACTAATTTCGTCCATCCGATACGAACTTTGTATTTTGCTATGTAGTTCTACCAGGAATGTGTTACCATGCAAAAACTGTCTATTTCAACTAATTTTGTCTATCCGATACGAACTTTGTACTTTGCTATGTAGTTCTACCAGGAATGTGTTACCATGCAAAAACTGTCTATTTCAACTAATTTCGTCCATCCGATACGAACTTTGTACTTTGCTATGTAGTTCTACCAGGAGTGTGTTACCATGCAAAAACTGTCTATTTCAACTAATTTCGTCCATCCGATACGAACTTTGTACTTTGCTATGTAGTTCTACCAGGAGTGTGTTACCATGCAAAAACTGTCTATTTCAACTAATTTCGTCCATCCGATACGAACTTTGTACTTTGCTATGTAGTTCTACCAGGAATGTGTTACCATGCAAAAACTGTCTATTTCAACTAATTTCGTCCATCCGATACGAACTTTGTACTTTGCTATGTAGTTCTAACAGGAATGTGTTACCATGCAAAAACTGTCTATTTCAACTAATTTCGTCCATCCGATACGAACTTTGTACTTTGCTATGTAGTTCTACCAGGAGTGTGTTACCATGCAAAAACTGTCTATTTCAACTAATTTCGTCCATCCGATACGAACTTTGTACTTTGCTATGTAGTTCTACCAGGAGTGTGTTACCATGCAAAAACTGTCTATTTCAACTAATTTCGTCCATCCGATACGAACTTTGTACTTTGCTATGTAGTTCTACCAGGAATGTGTTACCATGCAAAAACTGTCTATTTCAACTAATTTTGTCTATCCGATACGAACTTTGTACTTTGCTATGTAGTTCTACCAGGAATGTGTTACCATGCAAAAACTGTCTATTTCAACTAATTTCGTCCATCCGATACGAACTTTGTACTTTGCTATGTAGTTCTACCAGGAATGTGTTACCATGCAAAAACTGTCTATTTCAACTAATTTCGTCCATCCGATACGAACTTTGTACTTTGCTATGTAGTTCTAACAGGAATGTGTTACCATGCAAAAACTGTCTATTTCAACTAATTTTGTCCATCCGATACGAACTTTGTACTTTGCTATGTAGTTCTACCAGGAGTGTGTTACCATGCAAAAACTGTCTATTTCAACTAATTTCGTCCATCCGATACGAACTTTGTACTTTGCTATGTAGTTCTACCAGGAGTGTGTTACCATGCAAAAACTGTCTATTTTAACTAATTTCGTCCATCCGATACGAACTTTGTACTTTGCTATGTAGTTCTACCAGGAATGTGTTACCATGCAAAAACTGTCTATTTCAACTAATTTCGTCCATCCGATACGAACTTTGTACTTTGCTATGTAGTTCTACCAGGAATGTGTTACCATGCAAAAACTGTCTATTTCAACTAATTTCGTCCATCAGATACGAACTTTGTACTTTGCTATGTAGTTCTACCAGGAGTGAGTTACCATGCAAAAACTGTCTATTTCAACTAATTTCGTCCATCCGATACGAACTTTGTACTTTGCTATGTAGTTCTACCAGGAGTGTGTTACCATGCAAAAACTGTCTTTTTCAACTAAATTCGTCCATCCGATACGAACTTTGTACTTTGCTATGTAGTTCTACCAGGAGTGTGTTACCATGCAAAAACTGTCTATTTCAACTAATTTCGTCCATCCGATACGAACTTTGTACTTTGCTATGTAGTTCTACCAGGAGTGTGTTACCATGCAAAAACTGTCTCTTTCACCTTATTTCGTCCATCCGATACGAACTTTGTACTTTGCTATGTAGTTCTACCAGGAATGTGTTACCATGCAAAAACTGTCTATTTCAACTAATTGTGTCCATCCGATACGAACTTTGTACTTTGCTATGTAGTTCTACCAGGAGTGTGTTACCATGCAAAAACTGTCTAATTCAACTAATTTCGTCCATCCGATACGAACTTTGTACTTTGCTATGTAGTTCTACCAGGAGTGTGTTACCATGCAAAAACTGCCTATTTCAACTAATTTCGTCCATCCAAAACGAACTTTGGACTTTGCTATGTAGTTCTACCAGGAGTGTGTTACCATGCAAAAACTGTCTATTTCAACTAATTTCGTCCATCCGATACGAACTTTGGACTTTGCTATGTAGTTTTACCAGGAGTGTGTTACCATGCAAAAACTGTCTATTTTAACTAATTTCGTCCATCCGATACGAAATTTGGACTTTGCTATGTAGTTCTAACAGGAATGTGTTACCATGCAAAAACTGTCTATTTCAACTAATTTCGTCCATCCGATACGAACTTTGTACTTTGCTATGTAGTTCTAAAAGGAATGTGTTACCATGCAAAAACTGTCTATTTCAACTAATTTTGTCCATCCGATTCGAACTTTGTACTTTGCTATGTAGTTCTACCAGGAGTGTGTTACCATGCAAAAACTGTCTATTTCAACTAATTTTGTCCATCCGATACGAACTTTGTACTTTGCTATGTAGTTCTACCAGGAATGTGTTACCATGCAAAAACTGTCTATTTCAACTAATTTTGTCCGTCCAAAACGAACTTTGGACTTTGCTATGTAGTTCTACCAGGAGTGTGTTACCATGCAAAAACTGTCTATTTCAACTAATTACGTCCATCCAAAACGAACTTTGTACTTTGCTATGTAGTTCTAACAGGAATGTGTTACCATGCAAAAACTGTCTATTTCAACTAATTTTGTCCATCCGATACGAACTTTGTACTTTGCTATGTAGTTCTACCAGGAGTGTGTTACCATGCAAAAACTGTCTATTTCAACTAATTTTGTCCATCCAAAACGAACTTTGGACTTTGCTATGTAGTTCTACCAGGAGTGTGTTACCATGCAAAAACTGTCTATTTCAACTAATTTCGTCCATCCGATACGAACTTTGTACTTTGCTATGTAGTTCTAACAGGAATGTGTTACCATGCAAAAACTGTCTATTTCAACTAATTTCGTCCATCCGATACGAACTTTGTACTTTGCTATGTAGTTCTACCAGGAATGTGTTACCATGCAAAAACTGTCTATTTCAACTAATTTCGTCCATCCCATACGAACTTTGTACTTTGCCATGTAGTTCTAACAGGAATGTGTTACCATGCAAAAACTGTCTATTTCAACTAATTTCGTCTATCCAAAACGAACTTTGGACTTTGCTATGTAGTTCTACCAGGAGTGTGTTACCATGCAAAAACTGTCTATTTCAACTAATTTCGTCCATCCGATACGAACTTTGTATTTTGCTATGTAGTTCTACCAGGAATGTGTTACCATGCAAAAACTGTCTATTTCAACTAATTTCGTCCATCCGATACGAACTTTGTACTTTGCTATGTAGTTCTACCAGGAATGAGTTACCATGCAAAAACTGTCTATTTCAACTAATTTCGTCCATCCGATACGAACTTTGTACTTTGCTATGTAGTTCTACCAGGAATGTGTTACCATGCAAAAACTGCCTATTTCAACTAATTTCGTCCATCCAAAACGAACTTTGTACTTTGCTATGTAGTTCTACCAGGAATGTGTTACCATGCAAAAACTGTCTATTTCAACTAATTTCGTCCATCCGATACGAACTTTGTACTTTGCTATGTAGTTCTACCAGGAATGTGTTACCATGCAAAAACTGTCTATTTCAACTAATTTCGTCCATCCGATACGAAC
This sequence comes from Anopheles moucheti, assembly GCF_943734755.1. Classification (NCBI taxonomy): domain Eukaryota; kingdom Metazoa; phylum Arthropoda; class Insecta; order Diptera; family Culicidae; genus Anopheles; species Anopheles moucheti. The sequence continues at coordinate 125,334 of NW_026453724.1, forward strand.
TTTGTACTTTGCTATGTAGTTCTACCAGGAGTGTGTTACCATGCAAAAACTGTCTATTTCAACTAATTTCGTCCATCCGATACGAACTTTGTACTTTGCTATGTAGTTCTACCAGGAATGAGTTACCATGCAAAAACTGTCTATTTCAACTAATTTCGTCCATCCGATACGAACTTTGTACTTTGCTATGTAGTTCTACCAGGAATGTGTTACCATGCAAAAACTGCCTATTTCAACTAATTTCGTCCATCCAAAACGAACTTTGTACTTTGCTATGTAGTTCTACCAGGAATGTGTTACCATGCAAAAACTGTCTATTTCAACTAATTTCGTCCATCCGATACGAACTTTGTACTTTGCTATGTAGTTCTACCAGGAGTGTGTTACCATGCAAAAACTGTCTATTTCAACTAATTTCGTCCATCCGATACGAACTTTGTACTTTGCTATGTAGTTCTACCAGGAGTGTGTTACCAAGCAAAAACTGTCTATTACAACTAATTTCGTCCATCCGATACGAACTTTGTACTTTGCTATG